>NC_143479.1:8522223-8725223 GCF_027475165.1 Benincasa hispida
TACTTGAAATGTACCTCATCTTCAAGTTCGATCTCAAATACTGTACCCAGATTGTCTATTTTTAACGCTTCCCCATGAGCATGTAGTATAGAGTATGAGTATTCTAGAGTACCTCTAGTGAGATCATATGCGACTTTCCTTGCATCGCCACGCTTTATCATAACTTATATTCACGCCATAATCTCTCCTCATATCCTTGACGATATGACAAGGTTTATAAATATGTCTTATTCCTATAAACTTATCTTTAATCAACTGACCAACAACCATAGTAGTTGCTTGTCTACGGTCATGATTCATAATTCCGATGGAACATGTGTGCGAACTTCAGTACTTTGTAATCTTGAATATATCAGACCCTTCCATTTTCATTGCACGAAGGTTTTACTTACAAGTCTCCCCAATACATTTAACAGTGAACAAATATTTGGTTGACTTCATGACCTTAAATTCAAAATTTTTATTGATGGACAAAATAGATAATTGCATTTTAAAGTTTTTTTTTTTACTGAAAAATAGTTGACCAACTTTAACGTCCTCTGTCCCATATGAAGAGGTACCAAGTATGATCAACTCTCCCATATGACTTAAAGACACATATAGTGGAACTACTGAAGCTGCTGTAGAACAACGCGAAGGAACTCTTAACGAAGAGCATCCATGAGCGCGTTCGGATCTTTCCGATTTCATCGTGACCAAAATATAACACATACATTCCAACAAACAGTTATGCAAATTAACACCAATTAAGGGCATGCTTCGAACACTAAAAAAAAGGGAGGGAAAGTTCTTATACCAGTTGAAGAATCTCTTCAAATGTCGAACTCAGAAGTAGCGGAAGAACCTCTACGCGAATCTTATCGCCCAGCAAACCAGTCGGCTGCAGCAGCACGATCGTCTACACGAACAGTCACGAACAAGTGAACAACAGGGACGACACCACCAGTTGAAGCCCTTGGTATTCTCAGAGTGAGAATCTAAAGTGTGGTCTTTGGTGAATTTGGTAGAGGTTGGAGAAAAGACAAATCGTGTAGACGATAAGTAAGTGGGAGAGAAAGAGCTATCGTATAGCAAGAGTGCTTATCGTTTAGAAGAAGCTATACGATCATGTAGGTTTTACTAAGAAATTTTTTAATGAAAAGTAGACGATCGTTTAGAAATCACGGCACACTATGCGATCATTCAGGAAAGCTAAGTGATCGTTTAGGCACTGGTGTGCGATCGCTTAGATAATGAGAAACTATCATATAGGCTCTCGAACTAGGTGATCGTTATGTTTTCACACCGATTGCGAATTTTTTTAACCTTTTTGCAAAATGAAACAAATTTTCATTTTATTCTTCGGTTACAACAACCAACTTCGGATTCTTCCACTAATGCACGACCTATGAGAGGTTTTCAGCCAATTATTATATAATTAACCAATTTATAATTAATTAATATAATCATATTATATTTTTACCCTATAGTTTGATATCACATATCTACTATAGTAACTTCTCCTCCACTTTATATAAAATCATATTTATATCTAATTTCCTCCAAAATAATGTATCTGATACATTTAGTCAATTATATCATATATAATTAACTAGTCCAACTATATCATATATAATCGAACTTCCTCTTGTCAATTTGAACATTTCAAACTGACCCAAACACTGATTCTCGACTTTATCCAAGCTACCCATGGGACCTAGTGGACTCGTGGCTCGAAGCTCTAATAGTCCGTGAATAATTAACTAAACTTTTTAGCCATGAGATCCACCATCCGTTAACTGCCAGACATTTTACTAAAGACCAATAGCTGAACTCTTCTTACCCTAGATATATTTATGTGTCCATCGGATATAACCAATCATGAGTACGATGACCCTTCACAGATGCTCGTAAGTACAGCTGGGTCATTTTACTGTTTAGCCTCTGTAGTTACACCTCACTCCTTAAGTACCAATGATTTCTCTAATGAACAATACAACATAGTCCAACTATGTGTGAACACCTATCGAGCCAATAAAAAGTTTGTGGCGCCATATTGTTCAAGTCCTGGAATCAGCCCTTAAGGGAGCTATCTATCTACTTACCCCTGCCTCAGGGAATGAGTGAATTTCATTTTGTATAGCTGAGTTCCCAGTTCCCAAATCAGACGAATCCCCAAAATGGTAGGTTTGAATCGGTAACCTGGCCATGCACCCATACAAATCAAAGGATCGCTCTCAATGGCAAGAGTTCCCAACTCATTCAGGATTGAGGTCATGTTACCTATGATCACCTAGTAAAGTGAAGTCTCAGTTATGAACGGTGTTATATAACGAGACATTAACACTTTGTGGTTAGGTCTTATACAAACTCTTTGTATAGGATGCCCCCGCTCGCATGTCCCCTAAATGATCAGGATCAGACCATCTGTGACAAGTCACAACACTTGTGACCATTCCATAAAGTGGGCCGCATCCATGACGTTACCAGGATAAGGTTTCCCTCCTATATCCATATACTACAGACCATTTTGGTTATCATTCAGGATATGATCCACCTGTATGTCACATACATACTTAAGTTACATACAGATAACCAGGGATTTTATGTTTATTGGTTTGTGATAAATCAAATAAAACATACAACTGAGCAAAAAACAATATGTGAAGTAAATATCATATATTATACAACATAAGTGTTTGTACAAACAGTTTACAAACTATAGGACACAAGACTTTAGGGCAACAACCCCAACACAACACACATCTCTATGATCATGATCCATTTCATTTAATCCTGTTGGTTGCTTACTAACATCCACTGAAGGACCATAATGTTGCTCTGGATGACCACAATCTATATAATCAAGTCTAGATGATCTCTCATTACCAAAAACTGAAGTACTGCCCAATTCTGAATTCAATCTTACTAGATTAGTGCGGTCACTGTCTAGTGATAATGTTGATGGTACAGTGTTGGTAGACAATGGAATATGATCCTCTTCCCGATGAAACTAATATGATTCCTCGTATTGTGTGTCCACAATCATATCATCATAACTCACATTTCCAAACCCTATTCTAATATTTTTGTCCTGATTTGATTTTAGCGTTATAGATAACTGAAGTCTACTAAGCTCTTCTCAAAAAAGAAGGAAGCAAACATCATCATCATTCATTGTGTATTGTGGGGGGAGCCTCATATTCAAGCTTATCTTTAACTCTTATTATAAGATCAAATTATGAAGAACTAACATTTGTAACCTCGTAAACATGAGATTTAAGTTCTTCATACTTCAATGTAACAAACACAATGATAATTATCCCCCGATATAAGAACTTTCAATCTCATCCCAATTTCACATTCATATCGAATAAGTAGACACTTTATTGTCATCATACAAAGTAAGAGAACATTTATCATTAAGTTGTATAAGCAATTAAAGTGTACTCTAGCTCTCTCTTAATATCGTTCTCTTTCTTAATCTCGCTCTCTCTTAATCTCACTCCCTCTCTTACTCTTGCTCTTTCTCACTCTCGTTCTATCTCTCGTGCTCTCTCTCCCAATACAAAATTTCGTAATACTACATTTCCAGAAATAACACAGCAAAAATAATGAAACAAACTCAAAATAATGAAACACCCTTATAAAAAAGCCTCGTCTTGAAAATCTCCATTCGAAAAAACTTCGTTTAATAAAACACTGTCGAAAATGAAATGAAGTTTCGATTTAAAGAAATCACCATTGTATTATGTTTAGGTATTATTGATTTGAGAACTTTAGTCGTGAAAATTGAGCGATAGTGTTTAACCAGATGGGGGCGTGACTTATAACGTGAGGCACTTGTGAGGGCAATTTATGTAATTTGGTATGGCGATGATATCAGCAAAGGGTCAATTTACATTATTTTTTAAAAATGAGCCATTTGACATTTTGGACCTAAAAAATGGGTCATCCGAATAAATTTTCCATTTCGTTTGGGGGCTGATATAGGGATTTAGGGTTTTTTTTTTCTTTTTATTTTATTATTATTTTGTCATTTTCCTTTTCCCTTTAAATTCCTAATCTTCCAACAAAACAAGTTTAAACTCCCAAATCTCCCAACTAAATATAAACCAAATTATCGAATCTTTTATAACTTATAATTCAAATTTCCAAAATTATTTTTTTGGCAAAAATATCTAGAATATAATCTAAATATGTGAGATAATTAATTTAAAATTACCTGCAAAATTGGGACGCCACGTTCTGTTTCCTTTTAATTATTCTATCAATGAAATGAACTAACGTGGGTAATTTTATTTACATATCTAGTCCTTCTCATATATTGATAAAAAGTTAATTTGAATTTGATAAATAACGGTTAGTCAAAATTGATAATTAAATTAAACAATCTAATTTGACAAATAACTATATATAGTTGAAATCTAGAAAACGTTTTTATAAATACAATCTAAACATGCACATCATTAATGAGTGAATGAACAAAAACATTAACCATTAAGGGGAAAAAAAACTCTATTCATAAATTTCATAACAAAAAAACAAAAAAAACAAGTGTTATTATTTAATCCTTCACTAAAATAGAAACATGGAGAGCATGACAAAACAAAGTTTAAAAAGTAATGTTTTATTACATAGTTATATATGATTATGTTGTAACAAAGGGATGTGAAAACATTGAGGAGTGATACTTAGAGTGTAACTAAAATTGTAAATGTGTGGAAACAACCTATAAAGTATAGTAATAATAGATAGAAAAATTAACATGTATTTTATAAAAATCACAGTGTAACTAAAACTGTAAATGTATGAGAAACAATATATACAATGTAGTAACAATATATGGAAAATTAATATGTATTAAACAAATAACAAATTTTATAAGTACTTGAAACAAATAAAACTATCCATAAATGCCTGCAATTCATTGAACAACCGGGTATTGGACTTTTACACAATCACCCCTACTATCACAACGAATACTATTTTCCTATTATCTAAGCAAGACAGGATTCTCTTTTTCCTAGGTCTTCTAGCCAAGCGTTTGACTTGAGGAGGACGAATGGGGTTGTTGTTCAAATTATAGAGACTTGAAAATTGTTGCACATTACTAAAAGGCTATGTTTCCTACCTATATAGTGGTTAACACTTAATCATTGAACAACCATAACAAGAAAGCTTTCAACTCAAAGAAAGCTAGAGCTACACTTTGTATTATAATATTTTATGTTTGAAACAAAAGGATAATAAATATAAGGTTAAAAAGCATTTAAAACTTGTGAATATTGGTTAAGATTATTAGAAGTAATAATACAAACAACATATCTCAGTTAGGATAATTAATAATATGATATTTTAAATTTCAAAACAAGATTTGAAAATTAGTTGATATGTATGATTGAAAATTGAACAACTATTAAATCTGATTTGAAAATCCAAAACAACTATTAAATCTTGAGATTTATGGCAAATTAAATTATCCTAATGATCATCTTTGTTGGGATATATAGTTGAACAATTAATTATTATAGTCTTACTAATAAAGATGCAAAATTAATTACACTACAATTAAAAGAGGTGATCAGAATATTTTAGAACTTAAGAAATTGTGCTCACGTGACATACATGTGTTTTGCTATAATTCAAAATGATCCCGACTTCTACTATTTTCATGATTATTCTTTATTTGTATTCGAATTTGAGTCGAGAACAAAAATAACAAATTTGAGAGAATAATTTTAAAAATAGAAAAATAGTTTCAAAATTAGAAAACTGGCAAAATGGTTTTTTGAATTATTATTTGATAATTATTTTGACCAAAATATCTATATCAGACAATGATTACGTGGCGATTTAAAAAATATAAAATCTAAAAACCAGATTTCATTAAGTTCGAAAATAAAACTAACCAATATTTCATTGGCATTCTAAAAAACAAACAAACAAAATAAAATATACACAACAATTTAAAAACACCCAATTTTAACTACCAATATTTCATTTGCAAATTTAAACGAGACTTTTTCTTTTCCATTAAATCTGAATTATATATATATATATAAAAAATACAAACCTAATTATTAATCCTCGCATAAATATTTGGAGAAGTAAACTATAACTTTCAAAATAGTTTATAATCTTAAAACTACACCATCATTAAACTGATTAATATTCTACTATCATTAAAAACATGTATTGATAGAGGGAGAAAATGTCGTATAGTAAAAAATGTGATAATTAAGCAAATACTTAGAGAATATGAATATCTTGTATTCGTATTCAATACATTCAATAAGGGAATAGTTAACGCAGTCTGTAGGTATTTGGGATCACCCTATTTTAACCGACCCATCAAAACCCAACCGCTAACTCGATGGGAGAATGATGGAGTAGGTTAAAAAACATTGTTGGTCCATATATTTTTCATATAAGTATCATTTAGTCTTGGTCAATTTAAATTCTATAACCATTTAATTTTTACTTTAATAGATACAATTTTAATTTCTATTGTGAGAAATCTCATCAAAATCAAATGTCAACTTTTATTACGTAATGATTTAGTCTTTGTTGTTTGTAAATAAAATTGATTTTCAATTGGGTTTTCGATCTTTAAATTTTAATGATATCTTTCAAGACGATAACTAAATATTTGCAAACCATAAAATATAATGACCAAATTATTATTTATAAAAGTTTAATGACAAAATTGTTATAAATTTGAAAACATATAGACTAATTTTTTACCAACTAAATACATATTTGGGAGTGATTTTGAAATGTTTAAAATCATCTTCGTGGTAAATACTCTAAAATATGTATCTTGATCACATAAAATCAATTTAATAAATAATATTATATTTTTAAAAGTTAATATTTATATTAATGAAATTGATTTTGAATTATTAAAAACACTTGTTTCTAAATGATTCTAAAACATAAAAAAAAATGATTTTATCCGTTCTTTCCTAAATATGATTTAAAGTTTATAAACCAAACTATTAGTATCATAAAAATTGATGGTTTAAAATTGTTTCATAAACTATAAAGTATCTTAATATTCAATATTTTATAGGTATTAATGTTTCAATATCGTAGCGTGACGCTTAAATCAATTAAATAAAAGGCAGCGCCATATGATGTAAATATAATTATTTATGACTAGACAGCAACGCTAAAGATTATAATTGGGTCTATTTTTAAAAATAAAGAAAGGTTATAATTGGGCTGTCTTGGGAGGGAAAAAAGGACAGAAAATTTATTTATTTAGTTGTTTGTTTATTTATTTAGTGAGATTGTTGGCTCCAAAATTTTGACTTTGATTCTTAGATTTTAAAATATGATGCATTCCATCTCTAAATCTCAAGTTTTGTTTTAACTTACTCTTTAAATTTAAAATTTTTATAATTAATTTGAGTTTTGTTTCAATCTGATCTCTTAATTTTAAGATTTTATATTTTTAATCTCAAATTTTTATTAGATACACATTTTCAATCATTGATCTCGTTTTCTATTAATTAATTAAAAATAGAGAAATTCTCATAAATAGAAAATTTTTAAAAACATTCGTACTTTCTAGTAAAAAATTTTAAATATAAAAGGTCTTTTAAATATAAGTATGAAGTGAATTTTTAAATTTAATTTTAAAAGTGATAAAAATAGTAAAACTTAATTAATTATAATTATTTAAACGAATTTTAATTTATTAATATATATTAATATAAATTAACTCTAAAGACGAAAAATGAGAATTTAAAGAAAAATCGAAATTAAAAGTATAAAATTGAAACATAGAAATCAAATTGAAGTAAAACTTAAATTTCAAAAGTAAAATTATAGTATTTTGAAATTTAGAGATCAAATTAAAATCAAATTCAAAATTGATTAAATACACAATATTTTAAACTATATAGACTAAATTAAAATCGAACTCAAAATTTAAGAACTAAATAACTAATATTTAAAAACTTAAACTAGACACTAGACAAAAGAGATTAAAAAGATATTTGTTCCTAATTTATTTATTTATTTTATAAAAGGTCACATATACTTTTTTAAAAAATTTCAAAATTTCACGAGAGATTTCAATATCAAACTCCGAGACGGTGGGTCCGAACGCACGAATTCATCCAGTCAGATGCCACGTGGCAGAGATCCCCTACGGAATTCGCTGTGTTACCTAATGGTGGAGCCGTTGACCAAAGGTCAAACGACAGATCAGACGGCTGAGATTCTGCCTTCTACCCCGAGGCTGATCGAAACCGAAGGGGCCCTTCCCAGGTACCCAATCTCCATCTCCACAGTAGAGCTCCACAGCGGGCGCCAAAAATAGAGGAAAAAAAAAAGAAAAAGAAAAAGAAAAAGAAGAAGAAGAAGGAAGAGAGAAGAAGAAGAAGAGACAAACACAGAGAGACGGGGATTATCAGGCAGTCTTTGAAGAGCACGAGCTGGGTTTTGGGACTGGTTTTCGAGTCAAGCATGGAGCTTCAGAATACAGTGAAAGAAGCCCTAAACGCACTGTATCATCACCCTGACGATGCCTTCCGTATGCAGGCCGATCGATGGCTTCAAGACTTCCAGCGCACTCTCGATGCCTGGCAGGTATTGGTTTCAATCACTTCCTCGCTTTTTAGGTAATAGATTTCACTTGCTCGATTGGAAGAGAGGACTTTATGATTTGCGACTTTGATGATTGGTTTAGTGTTATTTTTGTTAACTTCTTGCTTAATTCCATCCAGCAAGTTTTAGTTTCGCGAGTTCGAGTTACCGTACAATGCTTTATATGCGTCATGGAGTGAATCCTGTTTAAGGGATTTTTTTTCCCTTTTACCAATTTCTGCTATTAATCATTCACTTTGGAAGTTCTATTCTTTCCCTTTTTCTATTGAACTCCACTTGCCTGCGGGAGAACGTTGGAAGAAGTAACTCCATCAGACTTAAGAATGGGACTTCCCCCCCTTGCCCCTTGTCATTTGTTCTGTGGAAGTATTTTTTTTGGTGAAAGAAACAGAGAATTTCACATACAGAGTTTGATCGATTTTTGAACAGGGAATTGTAAATCATCAAAAAGAACACATTTCACGCCTAATAATGGTAAAAACTTGTATAATGAATTCAGTGGTATGCCATTTTAAAACGAACAGATGCCAATGGGGATTTTATAATTTCAAATTTTTCTGGAGCTCATGCAACAAGTACACGTATTGATTTACCTGTTCCAAGCATCCAATTCACTTTATTGTCACTGTCTAATTATTGAGGATAGAGGTAGGAAATACTTCAATTGCTGTTCGCTTTCAGTAAGCTTCACAACTGTTGCGTGGACAAATTTCCAGGATAACTTAGATTGGATTTGGACAGGTTCATATTTGGGTATGGTTTCAAGTGTAGATCCACTAACATTTGCCAGTAAAGGATGTATCTTAATGATGAGATATGCATTTGCTATTAAAGATGTTGAAGGAGATGTGCTTGTAAGCTGTAACAGTTGAAAGCATAACATACATCTGCTTCAATCGTTTTAATTGAATCATATTTGATAGACATGGATATTTGTTTTTGGATCCTCCAATATTTCAAATTTTTGTTAGCTGCCTTCCTCCTCAAATTTGACCTGGTTAGATTCAATATAACATTCATCTGAAGAGGCTTTGGTCCTTATACTGGAGTTCTGTCATGAATATATCCATAACTCTTAA
This sequence comes from Benincasa hispida, assembly GCF_027475165.1. Lineage (NCBI taxonomy): Eukaryota > Viridiplantae > Streptophyta > Magnoliopsida > Cucurbitales > Cucurbitaceae > Benincasa > Benincasa hispida. The sequence continues at coordinate 8,531,901 of NC_143479.1, forward strand.
GTACTCTTCATTCCATGTGATTCACTCACTGCCCTTTGGAGCAGCCTTATGATATTATTCACATCTTTATTTAGGAAAGTTAATAGCCTTTATTCTTTAGGTTGCTGATAATTTGCTTCACGAACCCACCAGCAATTTGGAAACTTTGATCTTTTGCTCTCAAACACTTAGAAGCAAGGTATCCTTCTTTGACTTGTCATTGTTAATTACTGAATATTGGTTATTTGAATTTATCTATGCATTAGTTGCTTAGTAATACGATAAAGGTTGTTTAAATGTATCATGATTGGGTTGTTTTCTGAGTTCTAGTCCACTATTTATCTAATCCAGGTACAAAGAGATTTTGAGGAACTGCCTTCGGAAGCATTTAGGCCCTTACGGGACTCATTAAATGTAAGAATGCCATATTATGTTGCTAAGCTCTTAGTCAGCATCACTATAGTTGTGCAAAATATGTGGTTCAATGTCATAGTATCTTTCAACCTGGTGATGCGTGGTTGCTTTTTTCTGTTTCGAGGTGTGGCTTCGCTTTCTTTTAGATACGGATTTTTTAATCTCTCGGTGAACATCTGATCATACATATGTTGCAATTACACAGATTTACAATGATGCCAAATTATTTTTTGGCTTACTATTACATGCTCAAATCATTTTTAACCATGGACTTTTTTGCTGTTATAAAACTATTCTTTATGGTTCAACTGCTAATCTGCAACTGATGGAACATGCGTAATGCGTGTGCTATATATGCCACCACTTGATACAATTTTAAAAAGTCCCTAAATGATGTGACCGCTTCTCAATTTTAGATTAGCTCATTAGTGGTGAAGGATAGAGGCTGTGCACTACTGATTTGTGTGGATGTTTCTCTTATAACTTCTTGTTTTACTATCTTGAAAGAACTTATTTTGGCATATATTTATGTTATTTGGAGGGCCAAGTGACTTTGGATAGTCAAAAATTGAAATGATGCACAAGAAATTCTGTATCAGATATGTATACATATAGAGAAAAACTCACTTATCATTACAATTTTAGTCTCAGACAGGTGTATGTTGCAACTTGCAATCAAGCCAATGCTGATCTTGATAACCTTTTGTTGAAACCACTCTGCATTATTTATTTATCATTATTTTCCATGGGTTAACGAACATATTTAGGTTCCACTAATTGTATGCAAGGACTTTGTTCCGGTTAAATGGAGTTAGGTCTTAATAAATCTTACTGCAATTCTTTTCATTTATACGATGTGATAGGGGCTAGTCTTTGTGGTTGGTTCATAAACATCAGTTTCTTACAGTCCTTCATGGGAAACCAAAAGTTTTTGCCTATAGGGCCTTTTGGCTTCATCAGTAACTCTAAAATTATGAGATGATTATTGTACAAACCTCTAGCTTAGTAACGTTTAAATTACATCGTGGGCAATCTATGTTGAAAAAAATGAAGTTTTTTCAAAATAAATAGGGCGTTTTGGAAAATCCATGACATCAATATTCGTGTGGTTCTCCCTGGAGTGCTCTTGTAATTCTCACTTGGATTTGGGAGTATGCCACATAACTTTTTGTGTGTGTGTTTAACATATGTAATCTAACATATTATATTTGTATTCTATTTATACGTGCAGAATTTATTAAGAAAATTTCACAAGGGCCCACCTAAAGTCCGAACTCAGGTATTTTCTTTGAGAGCTCACAAGATTATTGAATAATTTTCCCGTCTGATTGGAAGGATAGATTCAGGTTAAATTTTGGTTTCATAGATTAGCATAGCAGTAGCTGCATTAGCAGTACATGTTCCTGCTGATGATTGGGGAGAAGGTGGTATTGTAAATTGGCTCAGGAATGAGATGAACTCACATCCAGAGTATGTACCCGGATTTTTGGAGCTACTGACAGTTTTGCCTGAGGTATGACTATGAACTTGTGATATCTTTTTCTTTATATTTGGAAGAAGTACTACTAAATCGTATCCTTAAAACGGAAAAAGTTGGAGATACATATTTTCTTCATGAAAGTTGAATACTACATTAAGTATATTTCACCATGCTGGAAGAAAATGCATTTTCAATTTTCGTGGCTTGACATTTTTACAGACTTGTATTGAAATGTCCACTAAATCATATAACTTGTGATGGATTATCAATCACACAGTTATCCAATAGGGCCAACAATTACATGAATTGTGAAAGCTAACTGAATGAAATGCTGGAACCTTTGATTGTATCAAATTTTCTATAAGTAGGTGATCAATTTTATAGAGAGTATGGGGAATTAAAACCTTAAACCATTATTGATCAGTGGTTTTAGATTATTTGATTGCTATGATACTGATGATTTCATATGCTAGAATATTATGACAAAATTTCGGCTAATAGGGCATCAGCTGGAATAATTTAATCTCTCTCTCTGAAGCAACTTAACGTGTTGAAGGGCTTTTAGGTACTTTTATGTGTGTATATCATAATTCCCAAAATGGTCAGTTGGTTTTTGTTTCGTGGCATGTTTCCATATTTCTTCTGCAATCATCAATCAGGAAGTATACAATTACAAGATCGCAGCCCGCCCAGATAGACGCCGTCAATTTGAAAAGGAACTCACATCCCAAATGCAAGTTACCCTTAACATATTGACAGCCTGTTTGAATATTAATGAGCTGAAGGAGCAGGTGGGACTTTTTTAATCATAAGAATTGTGTCCTATATCTGAAGTTTGGTTATTATGTCTTCATACTTAAATAGAAGTTTCTCAATATTTTATTTTCTTGGGTTTTATGGATGTTTCAGGTGCTCGAGGCATTTGCTTCTTGGCTTCGATTAAAGCATGGGTATGCCTGTTCTTCATGTCACTTTCTACACAATATATTAGTTAGCACAAAAGATAATTAGGAAGTTCACTTTTTTGAATGTGTATATCAGTATATGGTGCTGATGTACACATGGGTATGAAAATTTGAAGTAGACGTGGGTATACTTTAGATCAGTTTCTTGTATCATAAAGAAGACTGAAGAGCAAATCACAAAGGTTCGCTGCTTAAATTTTGGGATTATACATACAGTTGGGTTCATGATACCATTTCTTGCTCAAATATTGATTACGGAGTTGTATGAAGTTCAAGAAAAAAAAAAATTTGCTTATCCACAAAAGAATCTAGGATACCTAGCTTTATTTTGAAACAGATTGACCTAGTTAATTGGGAGCGAGTAAGTAGCTGAACAGATTGAATGTAGTGGTCCATGCTTGGGAACATATCTAAAAGAAGCAAAGCCCCATTTCTCAAGTGGTTATAGAGATTCCCATTGGAAGAAAAGTTTTTGTGGCATGAAGTACAGTGGTCTCAAGGTAAACCACCCAGTGGTTGGTTCTCTAGAATAAAATGTAGAAGTAGCCTAAAGGCCCCTGGAAACAAAATATGAGGCTTAGTGATTTTGCAAAAAGAAACACCACTGTTTGGGTGGGTTCAAGCGATAGAGTTAGTTTCTGGAATGATTTTTGGGCACGACACGTCAATTATTCCTGAAATATTCAAATCTTTGTAGCTTTGAAGAAGCTTTGGTTGAAAAAAATATTAATAACCTTTGGTGCCTCGGCAAACTCCAAGGAACTTTTTCTGATCAGAATTGGAAGATTGGTTGAGTGTCATGAATTTATTCGAGGGTGTTCGTCTCATGACCACTAGAGTAGAAGATTTTGGCTTCATGATAGCTCAGATATTTACCTTTTCCTGCAAATATTTTTTCTTTTCGTCTTCTCTATAGTGTGTCATAATCTACCGCAGGATCTTGAGCTATTCAGAAATGCTGCTATCCGAAGAAGTCAAACTTTATTGTTTCTTTTCTTTTTTTTAAAAAAATTGATTATTTATTTTTTTGGTCAGTTGTTTTTTGTTATCTACCGTTTCTTTATATATATATATATATATATATATATATATATATATATTATGAACTGTTGTTAAAGGGGCCCTAACACTAATGACAAAGTTCAAGAGTCTTAAATCACCGATTGATCCAAAAGCTTAAGCCAGTGGGTGAAGTCAAATTTAATTATATAATCTAACACCCCCTCACTTTTGGGCTTTAAATATGAAGAAGACCCAACGAGTGGAAATGAATTTTAATTAGGGAGGAGCAAGTTTTAGGGGTTTGAACATATGACATTTTGAACCAACCTGCTCTGATACCTTGTTTTAAATCACTGATTGATCCAAAAGCTTAAGCTAGTGGTGAAAGCATATTTTAATTATATCATCTAGCAAAGAGAGACATCTTAATTGCCATCTACAACCAAACATTGTATTGAGTGCCATTCTTGTGGTGGGAGCGCGGTCCATTTGGATTGTTCTCTTTCAATTTCTTGGATGAGAATTATTCAAATTATTCTAGATCGACGTAGTTCTACCTTGCTTGGTTCACTAACCATACAATCTCTCTTTATTTCCCTCTTCTTGATAAGAAATCCTCAATGCTTTAGATTAATGTAGTTAATATGAGCATGGATAAGTGATAAGGCACCTATTACTATTTTGAAAGTTGATGTGGTTCGATTTCCCAACCAAAAATAAAAGTTTCTGTTTCTTATTATTGTGGTCCAGATTTCAGAATCTGCTTCTTCGGTTGTAGTCAGGGAAGAAGGTTGAGCTTTACAATTTAATCGCTTAGTTAAACTGCTTTTGGTTTCAGGATCCCAGGAACTGTGCTTGCATCACATCCTTTAGTACTCACAGCTCTAGCGAGTTTAAACTCCGAGCTTCTCTCAGAGGCATCTGTAAACGGTATTGCTTTTGAAAATGCCACAAGTTTCTAATTGCGTGGTGTTGTAAACTTAAGCTATATTGCAACATCTGAAATCTGTCTATTTCCTGAACTAATTCTGTTGTGAACACCAAGTAGCCGATGATAATGTTTGTAGTCCCATCCCTCTTCCACCACATTTTTAGATTTGAGATATGCGTGTGATCTTATAAAAGAGAAATAATTAGCAAGCCTGGTGTAGTAGGAATGCTATCATTCATTAATCTATTTTTTGTATGCTTGTTTGGTTTTGGTCAATAAGAAGGGGAGGGGGGCTAAAGCTAAGATGCCCTGGAAGTTTTAAGTGCTCAATTGGTTTTCATTTGTCTTTCGTTATGTTATTCTTTTACATCTATTATCGCATTCCTAAAAATTTGATTGAATGAGTAACATCCATGTAAAAAGAAGTGTGCATCTTTTTGGCCCTTCAGTGATAGTGTTTTTTTTCCTCCCTGTGATAGTCAACTAGACTTATCTGCTAATAGCACGTTTCCCTTGTGTTCACTAGTGTTATGATATTTTATTTATGTTTATATAATTAATTTTGCACGCTTTGCTTATGTTCTACATGTTTACTCTTTTGAAGTCCCAAACCCCCGGGTTACTTAGAAGCTTTTTGCATGTATTCTCAATAATTTCTCTTTGGTTCTTTGAAAAATTATTATAGAACTTTTCTTTGGCTTCTTTTGTGCAGTTATATCTGAACTGATACACTATTCAGCAGCTGGAAACTCAAGTGGTCTCCCAGTGCACATGCCTTTAATTCAAGTAATTGTCCCTCAAGTTATGAATTTGAAGGCACAACTTAGAGATTCTTCAAAGGTATTGCTACCACAGATTCTTCATCTTCCATTTCTCCATTTTTGTGTGAGAGAGTGCCTGGTTTTCTGGTTTTCTGGTTTAAAGCCTTAGCTATCAAGGGATATAGAACAGCTAGAGTATTGAGACCAATTATTTTTGTTCATTAGCTTTGTATGTCATCTCTTCCTCATTGTTGGATCCTGTGGACTTTCTTGCAGTATCATGATATCTGCATTTTCTGTTTATATCCAAAAAATGCTTTCCTCATTTCCTTCTCCATTTCTTTATTCTGAAGTGCAACTTAGTAATCCTTTCCTGTATTTCTTCTCATGTTGGAAATTTTATAATTTAAAGGTTATTGTTTTTGCTGGCTTTTTCTCTATTCAAGTAGACACCGGGTCAATACCTGGAACTCTTTTCAAGAATTGAATTCCTTCCTTGTAGAATGGTTTATTTGTTTGATGTATGTTCTAGCACCATTCTCATTGTTAGAACTAAGAAGTCAGGGTCCAACACACCAATTGTCTTTTCTTTTTAACCCTTTCCAGGTATTTTTATGATTTATATGCTACCATTACCCCTTCTTTCATCAGAAACTAGTGCGCTTCTTCTGTTTCTAGTTCTAAAATGTTAGCCCTCTTCCTTTATTTTCATTAATTTCCTAACCATGATATAGCTTCTGGTTGCTGAAGTTTATTCATTTCTACAGTTAATTCACCTTGTTCTTATTTTAATTTCTGCATTCAGGATGAAGAAGATGTGAAGGCCATTGCTCGGTTATTTGCTGACATGGGCGATTCATATGTTGAATTGATCGCTACTGGTAATAAATTGTCACCTAGTTGAGGGTACATCGTTGTTCTTCATGGTATTGTTTTCTTAGTTTGTTTTTCTTTTCATTGTTTTTTGGTCTACTTTCTAGGTTCTGATGAATCGATGTTAATAGTCCATGCCCTACTAGAAGTTACTTCACATCCTGAATATGATATTGCCTCCATGACCTTTAATTTTTGGCACAGCCTGCAATTGAACTTGACAAAAAGGTTATTTATTCTGGGCCTTCTGATATCAACTATGGATTCTTTTAGACGACAAACATATCAACCGTATCTTGTTAAAGGTTAATTTTACTTACAGTAGTTCTAATATCCCAGGGATGCATATATTTCTTTTGGCAATGATGCTTCCATTGAAGCTGAGAGGAAAAGGAGGTTACACATTTTTCGTCCAGTTTACGAGTCACTTGTATCCTTGGTAAGTTTTCCACTTTCTAGATTATTGACCCAAATTCAGAACTTTTAACTGAAAACTATATCATTCCCTCGATGGTTAGTCTTAGTACTTCTCTACATGAAATATCATTCCCTTCATTGTAGTGTACAATAAGACCGCATTTGCTCATAAACGATTGTTATTACTCAAATATTTGCTTGTATCTACTTTTTTCCAGAAAATATTTATTGTTAGCTAGAAAACTAGTATTTACAGATATGTATGCATGTTGGATTTATTAACTGAATTACATAAATCTGCATATGTAAATTTTGGTCTTGATTCTCCAGTAAAATTGTGTTCACAGGTTAGTTTCAGAGTTCAATATCCTAATGACTATCAAGACCTTTCTTATGAGGACCTCAAGGAATTCAAGCAGACTAGATATGGTAGTAAACTTGCTTAGTTTGTTGAATATGATCAATCAAATATTACTAGTTGGTTTGCAATGCAGTTTTGTTGTTAAGGTGCAGTTCTTTTAGCAGATATTATAATTTATTGGGTTGCAGTTGTTCCAGCCTACTAGGAAATCTTTCTTTATTATATCTTTATAGAATCCTTTTTTAATATAGAATGCTAGTCCATCTTCTTCCGTAGAAATTTGAAGGATGATGAGATTCTAGATTTTCAAAATCTCCTCAAACTCATTACCGAAAAGAGATTAACAAATAATCAGCACAAGAGAATCTGGTCCATTGAAACAGTGGAGTCTTCACTGTTAACTCCCTCGTGAAGCACCTATCTCTAGCCTCCCTTTTAGACAAACAGATGGAGAAAGCACTGTGGAAAACTAAAAGCTCTTCGCGAGTTAACATCTTAGTATGGACAATGTTTTTTGGAGAGTTGAACTGCTCCTCTATGATGCAAAAGAAGTTGCCTAATCATTGTCTTTCTCCAGAAATTTGCCCTCTTTGTATGACAGACACAGAGGACCTGCTGCATCTTTTTTTTTGGTTGCTGCTATGGAGAACAATGTTGGCTGAAATTGTTCTTGATTTTTAATTTGACATGGGTTTTTGGAAATGATTTTCGCTCTAACATTTTGCAAATCTTGATGGGCCCTCCTTTGAAGAAGAAGGCTAAATTGTTATGGTTCAACACGGCGAAATCATTGCTGGTTGATCTTTGGTTTGAAAGGAATCGACGGGTCTTCGATGACAAGCGGTTGATTTGGTTTGAACACTCTGAGACAGCCCAACTTAATGCCTAGTCCTGGTGTACACTATCCAAACCTTTTTCAGATTTTTCAATCCAAGAGCTGAGCTTAAATTGGCGGGCTTTCATTTCGATAGCTTCGTAGGAGTACTCTTTATCACGATTTTTAGTAGTATTTTTGGTTGCTTTGTCCACTGGTGTTAGATTAAGTTTTGTGGCTTGTGTTGTTTATCATTAGTTTTTTCTTTTGGCTGAGTTGTAATTAGTTTCGTCGGACTTTTGGTCGTATGCATTGGTTTGATATTTAGGATAATTTGGAGATGATGAGGGTGCTAAGGGGATGTCAACCTAGTTGAGATGCCTGGGTGCACCTCCTGATCCCCAGTTTTTGTTGCTTGTAGTTTCCTTTTGTATATTGAGCTTGTCTCATTTCATTATCTTAATGAAGAAACTGTTTCTTTTTTTTTTTTCTTTTTTTTCTTTTTTTTTAAATAATAATATAGAATGCTAGATAATTCAGTTTTCCCCGTGCTCATTTAGTCATTTCCATGTATGATTCAGTAAAGTGGATACTGAACAAATACATATTTGTATTATATCCAGCTGTTGCAGATGTCTTAATAGATGCAGCATTGGTTTTAGGAGGTGATATGACTCTGAAAATTCTTTACGTGAGGCTTGTGGAGGTGTGTATTTATTGCAAGCTCTTTACTTATTCTGCATCTTAATAAATTACTCACACAGCATGTAAAAGAATTGTCTGGATTTTCCCTCCCGATAGTAATCCTTTTTCCTTTGAGTTACTTATTCGTTTATATATGACTCATATTTTTATCCTGGGCTGCCTTTTGTAGTTACATTAGTATGTATTCTAACTGAAAATACGTCATAAGAAGAAAAGAATTTGCACACCACCATGGGTAGGGTTGAACAAGTGGTCAATAAAGACCAATTTAAATAAAAAAAAAAGTCCGAGAAAATAGGTTCAAGTTGTTAGGTGGTCACTTACCTAGGATTTAATATCTTACAAGTTTCATTTGTAAATAATTTTGTTTCTACTGCCTGTCAAAGTGGATCAAGTTTTGCAACCATGATTTATAAAGACTTCGATTTGTTGAATTTGGTTAATCCCTTTTCAAATATCATAATAGGCTGTTACAAGCTGTGGAAATAGTGAACCCAGTGAATGGCGTCCAGCAGAGGCTGCTTTGTTTTGCATCCGAGCTATATCTGATTATGTGTCAGTTGGTGAGACCGAAATAATGCCACAGGTAAAATATCTTCCAATTTTGTCCTGCCTCCAATGATTGACAATTTTATTATCATTCGTAGTTTACCCCCTTCTTACGTAGTTCTTTGTAAAGTTTGTTCTAAGAAGAAAAATTCTCAAACCTCTGTAGTTTGTCCTCCAATTAGTTAAGCAAGCCCACACAATTCTTTTCTTTCTTCTGTTTTCTTTTGAAGAGAAACTGAGTCTCATGAAAGAAATGGACAACACCACCTCATTCTTGCCCATATTTTAGCGGACTGTATCGGAAATAGTACTCCAACGTATTTGGAGAATGTGATCTCATGTTCTTGCTAGATAGTTGTTTCATTGCTTAATTCTTGTTTTTCGTATGTTCTACGTCTGCCTATTCTCTTGTAATTTATACTTTTCTCTGTTCTCTGTCTCTAATTCTCGGATTGCACTTGGCCTTTTCATTCTTCTCTCAGGTCATGGGTTTACTTCCAAAACTTCCTCAGCAAGCTCAACTACTTCAGACAGGTAACAGGATGTGACATGTTGCATATTGTGGTGTATTAAATGCTATCACAATATTCTTGGTTTTTTTTTTCATGATCAAGTCCTACTAACCACATATATCAACGTCTTTGCAATTTCGTTGTAGATATCTTTTTATAAGTGTACGTCCTATATGTTAAACTTGATTTATCAAGATAGATATTTATGCCTGATTGGATTTTCAGTGTGCTACACTGTTGGAGCATACTCGAAGTGGCTTGATGCATCATCAAGTGGGCAATCGATACTACCTTCAGTAATTGATATCCTCATGAGTGGAATGGGCACATCCGAGGATTCTGCAGCTGCTGCAGCTCTGGCATTTAGACATATTTGCGCTGGTACAAAATTTCCTTTCAAAATTGCTTTCTTTTTAGTTCTGTATTTTTCTGCATCAGGTAGTAGACTGTTTATGTTTAGTTTTTTAATTATACCAGTAATGTTAGTAAGACCAGCTTATTTTCTGGTGGCATGTCAAAATAACTCATAATTTAGACTGCTCTACTTTCTTTAAGCAGTAAGCACAGCTGGTTTTCGAATTTTGAAATCACATTTTTAGCAAACGTCAACATGCTGTGGTTTTAGAAATACTATTCTATGTGATTGCCCCTCCCATGTCCTTAGATACACTGGTGAGAGATTGAAGGTTGCCCTTTTACCATGCAACTAATAATTATTGGGTGACAACCACTCCCACTGATTTCTTGTTTGTTTAGCTTTAATGAATACCTCCAACATAGCCCCAAAATAAAACATAGAACCCAAACTTTTACTATCTCGAGCTTTGGTATCATTACTCCACTTTATTAACTCATTTATATCACAACTAGATTGCCGGAGAAAGCTTTGTGGATTTTTGGATGGACTCTTCCATATATATAATATGACTGTCAATGGAGAAAGTAGTTTGAAAGTGACTGCTGAGGATTCGTTGCACCTAGTGGAAGCATTAAGGTCAATGTCTTGATAATGTATTGAAGATGGTCGGTTGAGCAGAATATTATGTTTGGATAAAGGTTGATTTCTCTATCCCTATCTCTCTCTGCAGCATGGTTATCACCGAACTTGTTCCTGATCAAGCTAAAAGAGCACTGGAGGCATTGTGCGTACCTGTTGTCGCTCCTCTGCAGGTTGGCTCTTTTTTCCTTTCAAACTATTAGCTCATCCTCCCGACAAGTTATAACAAATTTCAGTGTAAATAATCAGGAAATTGTCAATCAAGGCCCAGAGGTATTGAATAAAAAGCCTTCTAATGAGTTGACAGTCCATATTGATCGGTTTGCTTATATATTCAGGTGTGTTAAGTGTCCATCCTTTCTATCTCTGTTTCTTCTAATTCTCTTGATATATTCTAAATCTATTAATTGAATCAACTTTAGATATGTAAATCACCCTGAAGCTGTTGCAGATGCGATACAAAGGCTTTGGCCAATTTTTAAAGCCATCTTCGATATGTAAGTGTCTTTTAATTGCATTAACTGCTTTTGTGTTCTATGCAAAATTTCTTGACTCGTTTTATTTAATGATTGGATTCTAGCCGTGCTTGGGACATGCGGACTATGGAATCTCTTTGCCGAGCGTGCAAATATGCTGTAGGTTTGCTGGTCCTCTTTTTTGGTGGTTCATTATTATATGTATTCATGGTTCAAAACGGCTGGAAAATAAAGAAACTAAGGAGTAACTTGGTCTGAGTGGGATTGTATTGGTTTGACTTGGACTGGTGGAGTATAATTCTGATAATATTTGTCATGAACAAGGGTTCAGTTAGATGATTAATAATGAAGAATAGATGTAAGATAGCTATCCCTTATGAAGTACTGAAATAGATCGACTTTTATGTTCTTATTTATCCCTTCATTCTATGCAAACGATTTTGATCCATGTCTACATTGTAATTGTATATCAATGTTATATTTTGAGGCACTCATTGAGTGGAAATATTTATGATAATAGTGCTACGTTTGCGCAAAGAAACAATTTATTCCGTTGAATATATTACTAGTTTACTTTCTGTAGGTGAGAACTTCCGGTAGATTTATGGGAATCACAATTGGAGTGATGTTGGAAGAAATTCAAGGTCTATATAAGCAGCACCATCAGCCTTGCTTTCTTTATCTGTCGAGTGAAGTTATAAAGGTTTGGGCCATATATCTCACTTTACTATGAAGTTTTAATTATCGTGTTAAGTTAACAGTTAAATTGCTGATTTTGCTTGCAGATTTTTGGTTCTGATCCGTCTTGCGCTAGTTACCTCCAAAATTTGATTGAAGCATTATTCATGCACACGACACGTCTTCTCACAAATATTCAGGTAGGGGCATAGGCTGCAGGTAGTTTATAGATGTTATCTTCCTCAATTATGGTGGTAGTTAAATTTCTAATTGGTTGTCCCTGCTTTTGTTTGGAAGGAATTTACTGCTAGACCGGACATTGCTGATGACTGCTTTCTTCTGGCTTCGAGATGTATACGCTATTGCCCTCAATTGTTTATTCCATCTTCAGTATTTCCAGCATTAATAGATTGTTCAATGGTTGGAATCACAGTACAGCACAGGTATTATATACTTATCTCCCAGCTCTTGTTCTCGTGAAGACCCTCATTGTCAAGCTTTTTATCTAAAAATTAAGCTAATCATGTAATGCTGATATGTTTGTTAGCATTATTGTGAATTACATATTGGCCCTTTTCTTTTTCTCTACAGGGAAGCCTCAAATTCAATATTGACTTTCTTGGCTGATGTTTTCGATCTTGCAAATTCAAGCAAAAGTGAACAATATATATCTAGAAGGGATGCAATAGTTATACCTCGAGGTCAAGTTATCCTTCGAATTTTGGTTGCAGCCTTGACGGGGGCATTGCCAAGTTCTCGATTAGAGCCGGTATTCTTATTTTCATGTGGATAATATAATTGCTTACATGTTAAATTTGAAAGCTCTATAGTCACATTGTGTGTTAAGAATCATATCATGATCCCATCCCACTTTCCCAGGTGACGTACACACTATTAGCGTTGACTCGAGCTTATAGAGTACAAGCGTTAGAGTGGGCCAAGGAAAGCGTTTCATTGATTCCATCAACAGCTGTTACTGAAAAAGAGCGGTCGAGATTTCTAAAAGCTTTATCAGATGCAGCCTCAGGATGCGATATAAACACGCTTGCTATACCAATAGAAGAGCTCTCAGACGTATGCCGGCGAAATAGAAATGTTCAGGAGATTGTTCAAGGAGCATTAAGGCCGCTTGAACTGAATCTATTGCCTGTATCATAGCGAGGAAAACTGGGGGGAGGGTGTTACAAAGAAGAAGAGGCCATTTTGCAACGGTCTCGTCTTGTTTCTGCCATATAGTTGCCTCGAGGTGTAATGCCGGTTGGTTTTATTCTTTTCTTCTATCTTCTCTTTTACCCTTCTTTTCTTTTTTCTTCATTTGGTGTATTAATTACCAGTCTCCAATTTTTAAGGAGAATGTTCATTTTTTATATCTTCTTTAAATGAGGGGTGAGGTGTAATGAGAAAAACTGGTGGTGGTCATATGTTTTTATTGATGATGAGGTTTGGGATGGTGGAGTGGTTTTTTTCTTTCAACGTTGTCTCTTTGGATGTCATTTTTTTGGGGGGTGTAATTTGCTTGACACAGTTGTAATTTATTACAATGAAAGAAAAGGAAACTTTGCTTCTACATATATGGCCCTCTTCTGTCCTCTTATCTTTGTACCTTAGCACTTAGCAGAGTACACTGTATATTCTCTTTTTGTACTATCGCATTGTTTCAAATTTAAAAGTTAGTTGATTTGTGTTACTGTGGAATTTTTGCTCCTTTGACTTGGTCATTCTGTACCAAGGAATGAATAGTGAGAAGATCCACCTTTTAATATCATGTTATGTAGTTAATTGAGCATCGATTAGGTGCAACCTTTTTTTTTTTTGTTTTATAGAATAGGATAAACATTAAAAAAAATTCAACTTTTTAAACAAAAATTGTCACATGGTAGATATTGATTGGATGTTGTTATAGTATGTACAATAGATGAGTGCAATCCAGACTATACCTAAGTTTTTGTCTTGATAATTTAAATGTTTTAAGACTTGTTTGGTAGGTAATCTGAAAACAGAATTTTGAAAATAAGGGGTTCAAAGAAAATAGAGTTATATTTCATGTTTTCAGGTATGAGTTTGGTGGTAGATTCAGAACCTAAATTCTAACCTAAGCAATTCTCAAAATGTGTTTAAGAATATATTTATAAACCATGAAACTAATTATAATTATTCACTAAATATTAGGATGAATATAAACTATCACTAATTAATTTTTGAACTCATCTTATGTTAAAATTTTTGTATAATAATTATTTTGAAATATCATATAGTGATATACTGTATAATACATATTTTAATTTTACAAAAAATATTTTGGTATTAAATGAAATGGTATAAATATTGTTTTTATGATGGTTTATCTTTTCTAATATAGTTATACATTTTAAAATTTTTTAATTCAAAATCTTGATACACGGAAAATATAAAAATATTATTTTTGGAATTTGCACGGTTTAGGATCATATAATTCGAAAAAAGTTCTCGAATAAAATATGAATGGTCTAGCAAACAAATATTCATTAAATTGATTGGATCTAAAAACATTTACAAGAATGACTTCCATACATGTCCTAAGGGGCTGTGTGGTTAAGATACCTGATGATCGTATTTGGTTTTACATTGGAATCCAAAAATTATGTTTGTATTTAATTTATGAAATTAAGTATGAAAATCTTATATAATTGTGATAGATTAATAAATTAAATAATAAACGACATTCTATATACCGATAAAAAATTAACTAGTTATGAATCAATAACAACTTTAATTATAAATATTTGAAAATTAAATAATTTATAATTAAAATTAATCAATCAATATATTTAATAAACGTCATACTAATTATAGTCTAATACTTAATCGCCCTTATAATTAATTAAGTTCAACATTAGTAATTTTAATATATTTTAATAAATAATATATTATATAAAAATAAAAAATAGATAAAAATATGATATATTAGTAAAAATACTAGAAAAAGTTTTGTAAATATGATGTGCTAATAATACAGGAAGTAATAAAAATTAATCACAATAAATAATTAGCCGACTATAAATAATCGATAATAAACATATATTTACGGTGAATGATCAAATTTAAATTAATATCAATAAATAGTTACTTGTTTATTAAAACAATAAGTTAGTATTATCGAAAAATGATTTTTTGTACTAATAAATATTGTTGACTAATAAATTAATAATTTAGGTAAAAAAAAATAATAACATTAGTTTATTAAATTTTTATTGTAAAAATAAGTTAAATAAATATTTATATTCTTTTTGTTAAATTAATATTAATTAATTAACTATATTTCAAGTAAAATTATATATAAAATGAAAGATAGAGAGGAAAAAAGAAAAAAACCGTTTTGAAAGAGAATAAAAAACCTTTGTCCTGAAAATAATTTATTCTTGGTCAAACAATAAATTCAAACGGAGTTATATTTCAATATTTTAAATATTATATTTGAGAGGAATTTTGAAAATGGTCAAAATCTTAAAATTGCATTTTTCCATTGTAAAATCAAATCTTATATTGATTTTGGATGTTAGCAAACTAAAAATGGCTTTTATGGATATATCAGAATCTAAGTAGAAGAAAAGTCATATATTCTTGGGTATGAGAATATTTTTAATATAAATTATAAGTAAATAAGTAACGAAACTTTTTTTCTTTTTTTTTTGGATAGGGGGGCATTCAAACTATATATATTATATTATATTATTTTAGAATAAAGTTATCCTAACGCTATATATAGTCATAAAAGAAATCTTCGTCTTTATCAAGATTGAAATATGTACAATTATATTATTTGAGTATTTAGTTGTTTTTTTTATCATATTGTTTCCTATAATTGCGCTCAAGTTTATTTGCAAGATTTGTATTTTAAAATTTCATTTTATTCAATTTTTATTCCTTTCTTTATCTATTTATTTTTCAAAAAATGTAAATCCTTACAATTATTTATTTAAAGTAACATAGATTTGTTAGCTGATTTGTTAAATATATCTCGTTTCTCACATTCTTTTTCTATAGTTCTATTACTTTTCAATGTTTAGAGGATAGAAATAAGGAGACAACCTTTTAATCTAGAGGTTGAGATTTCCAACTTAGATTTCTATGATTTTTCTCTCAAATGTTTTTTTTAACAATATTTTTAGTTAGTTGAATGTTTATTTAATTTATATACTTTTAAATGACTAGGTTCCCAATCTTATCAATAACTTAAAAAAATTAGAGAAATCAACTTAAAACAATTTTGAAAATTAGAACCAATGATAAACTTTTTAATATATATGATTAAATAAATACAATTTTTTGTGTGACAAACATAGCTCAATTTGTTAATTTATAGTGTTATCCTTGAAACAAATTTGACAAATTTCAAAATACTAGTATAAACATAATTCAACTAATCAAACCAATCCACTTCGATTGAAAAAAAAAGAAAAGAAAAGAGAGTTCAATTTGACCTGCCACCTTCATGTTAGATGAACCAAATAAAAAATTCGTAATAATTTATTCTAAAAATAAAGTATAGTTTATAAATTGAATTCCACTATTAAAGCGAGCCGCCACAACAATTCATAATTTTGTTTCCTTTTAACTATTTGTCCCTTTCTCCCCCCTCCCTCATTTCCCACTAACTTCATATTTCTTTTAAATTTGTTATTAAAACAATATATATATATATATATATGGGAAATTTTTAAGAATAAAAAAATAAGAAAAACTATTTATACAAATTAATAAAATTTAATCTTTTTTAATAGAGATTGAAAAAAATCTAATATAAATAAATAAAAGTCTTATCATTGATACTATAGTGATTAAAATCGGTATAAATGAAGTTTATCATTGACACTAATACAAATCTGTCACTGATATATTTATTAGTATTTTTTTATTATTTCGGTAAATAATTTGATATTTTTTTTATCGATAAAATTTTACCTCATATATATATTTTGTGTGTGATTATCGTCCACATGATTCCATCTCCTTGCCTTGCACGTGACTATTTGAAGAAAATTCCATTTTTTTTTGAAAAAAATATTTGAAGAAAAGAAACTAGAGAGTAATTAGAAAGAAAAGAAGGATAGTGTTTGTTTACGGGGAAAATTAGAGAGAAAATCAGAGCGGAATTTGGATAAATTCTCAAGATTTTCAACCTCAACTCTTGTTCATCAATTTCAATTTCCTAACTTTTTATGGTCAATAAAACATCAATTTCCCTCTCTTCCTCTTCACATTCAATTCCCTTCCGCTTCTCTCGTTTCTTCATCATCATCATCATCTTCTTCTTCTTCTTCTCCGATCCCACATTCCAATTCTTTCGCCTGCCATCTCTTCTCTGATTTCTTAATCTTTTCTCTTTTCAATTTCATATTTTTTCCCTCGTTTTTCTCCACCCCATTTGATCTCATTCCCTCTCGATCTCCTTTTCTCCCTCCTTTTTTACGATGTGATTCTTACGTTCTCAGCCCGCCCAGAAGAAATTCACGGCTGGCTTTGATTAATTTTGTCCATCTTCTTCACTTTTTCAAGGGTTTCCTTCCTCGATTGGATTCTCGAGCAACAATGGTGTCCGCATCGGCTCGTCAGAAGAACATGCACTCCCTTCTTGTAGCCAATCTCACGAAGCTAACGATTCCTTCTTCTTCTTCTGCTTCTTCTCCTCCTTCATCTGCCGCCGCTGCCGTTCATGACTTTGATTTCAACGATGTATTTGGCCCTACAAATCCCTCTCCTTCATCTTTTCCCGGGGACCCACAACACCATGAACAACAACAACCAGTGGTAATTCATAACAGATCTCACTCATTTGTGGGTCCTTCTCCTCGTTTAACTCCCCCAGCTTCCCTTCCTTTTTTCCGAGAAGTTGATTCACAGAGCGAAGGGGAGGAAGAGGGAGAAGAAGATGGCCTGGAAATCTCAACGACTCGCAATGGAGCTCAAGAAGAGAAGAAATTGGTGGGTGAAACTGAAAATTGCGGTGGAGAAAATGTACAGGGGAAGATTGGTGTTGGGGATTTTGATATTCTTCGTGTTGTGGGAAAAGGGGCATTTGGGAAGGTCTTTTTGGTGAGGAAGAAAGGGAATTGTAAAGGAAATGGTTCTGATAGTGATGGGATTTATGCTATGAAAGTGATGAGAAAGGATACCATCATAAAGAAGAATCACGTGGACTATATGAAGGCCGAGAGAGATATTCTCACAAAAGTTGCTCATCCTTTCATTGTTCAGCTCCGTTACTCTTTCCAGGTACTAAAATTTTCTCCTCCTTCTGTTCCTTGAGTATTAGTGATAGGCTATGAGAAATTAGAGCTGAACAAATCTCTCTGTGTGAATTTGCTAAGTAGTTTCTCTTTGTGTCATGATTTGATAGACTAAGTGTTGTATTTGCAGACCAAATCAAAACTTTATTTGATTCTTGATTTCATAAATGGGGGACATCTCTTTTTCCATCTGTACAGGCAGGGGATCTTCAGGTACAATCTTCAACCTTGGTTAAAAGATTTGAATTCTCTTACCAATCATGATACTATACGAACTCCATTTGATCTGAATCATGGGTCCCTTTTAATTAGTGAGGATCAGGCTAGGGTCTATGCAGCTGAGATCGTATCAGCTGTTTCACATCTTCACAACTGCGGTATTGTGCACCGTGATCTCAAGCCGGAGAACATTCTTATGGATGCTGATGGACATGTAATGTCAAGCTTACTTGTACAAATGATAGATATCTTGTAGTGGCTAATGAGTTTCTTGCTGTATTCCTGAACCCTTAATGTTTATACAGGTAGTACTTACTGATTTTGGACTGGCCAAGGAAATTGATGAATTCAGTCGGTCGAATTCGTTGTGTGGAACGACGGAATACATGGCTCCCGAAATCTTACTTTCTAAAGGCCACAACAAAGATGCTGATTGGTGGAGCGTTGGAGTCCTCTTGTATGAAATGCTTAGTGGCCAGGTACATGAAATTCAGCCATTCCTTTCCTAAGAATGGATAAACTGCATTTGTAATTGCAAGAATTATAGGAAACTAAACCTCATTTGTGATGCTAGGCATTCTTTTGAGTTTAAAAACTGAGAATTCAGTGAAGGGACTAGAGTCCTATGCTGCTTAAGTTGATTCATTTTTGTCCAACTGATCTGCCTTTGGTTGCTAAGTTCAGTTCGTCGTTGTTACTGTTTTTCTTTTCAACTATTTGCAGCCACCATTCACACACGCCAATAGAAAGAAGCTTCAAGAAAGAATAATCAAAGAGAAAGTGAAGCTTCCACCGTTCCTGAGCACTGAAGCTCACTCTTTGCTCAGAGGGGTAAACGAAGAACTCCATTTTTCATCTGTTATCTTTATTTTTTACGATGATAACAGGAATTGTTGTTCTTCACAGCTGCTACAAAAGGAGCCTTCTAAAAGATTAGGTAGTGGACCCAAGGGTGGGGACGAGATAAAAAACCATAAATGGTTTCGACCCGTGAACTGGAAGAAATTGGAATGTAGGGAGCTGCAGCCAAAGTTCAAGCCGGATGTCAATGGAAACGACTGCACAGCAAATTTCGATCATTGTTGGACAGCGATGCCCCCGGATGATTCACCAGCTCCGACGCCAACAGATAATGGACACTTCCAGGGATATAGTTATGTTGCTCCGAACCCTTGGCTTTCATCATCTGGATAGAATTGCTGGGCATAGTGTTCTCAATATACTGGTAAATGCAACTGTACATGAGTCCTATACTGCCATTAAATTATTGCTGGTTTCACGCTCAGTGACTTTGCAATCTTTCAGATACTTTCAAACGTTATTTGTGTTGATTCAATGTGGCTTCTTCTAGACTTCCACTTCTCTCTGTCTTCTCACCTGTGATCAATAGTATTGGATTTGAAGTCAATTTCTTTACAAATACTCTCTTATCAAGTGTTAATTAAAGTTGATTTATACTTTGGTTCCTCATTATTGTTTGTTTGAATTCATCAAATTGAAAACTTGCATTTGTTGCATCACATCACATAAACAGAGTTGATAGAACTTGTAATCCATGTTTCTAAAACAGGCTTCTGGAATATACTGAGTTTCATTAGAATGCTATTACCTATACTTTTCAAAGATTGATGTTGTCTTTCTTTGTTTGTCCTCACGTCAGATAGTATATTTTTCTAATAGGTTCATTCTTTTTATCACAGCAATTCCCTCGTGGGGAGTAAATTATTGTGTATTGGATGATGAAAAGTAGGTAATTCTTGAGATAAAAGTTCAAATTTTTGTTTAATAAAACTTCATAAATAGTTCATACCTTAGGACTAGATTTTAATTAAATTTATAGTTTCTGAAATTATATAGATCCAATCACAAATAAAAATATTATGATAAATGCAATCGGAATTTGGTGATCAAAGAAAGATAAGATTCGAAACAATAAATTAAAGCCAAAGAAAAATAAACACAACATCACAGCTCATGCATACATAAAACTAAATAAATGAATAGATTCCCTAGAAAGCAATATCCCAACATTTTTATTTCATTTTCAATATAGACTGGAACGATAAAAAAAAGTCATAGAAGGTACAATTAAAAATTGTCAAAGATAACAAGATAGGATTTTAAAGTACAGGAAGATAGACAATGGCACATGCAAAAAGAAGTATCAAAGGCTGTGGGGATTTCATTATATATTCAATACGGTTCTACCACTAATTAAATTAAATGTTTTAAATGTCCACCAAATCAACCTGAACGACATGATAGTGGGAGTTACAATTATACACCCTTAAATTTATACTCTCGTTTTCTACCTGGGTTCAATTTTGTAAGTTCGAGGACTCAATTTAAAGATGCAATTACAATTATCATGGTTTTTGCAAGTTATTTCAAACATCGACCACCATTTAATCCTTATGACAAAGATCAAAATAAAACTAAAATGAACTAAAGTTTTAAAACTAAAATGAACTAAAGTTTTAAAAACCAACTCGTTAAGACATCAATATACAAATTGACCTAGGCTTTCTATGGCAATTGAACAAAATGATTATAAACTTAATAAAGAGAGTTATGGAAATGAAAGAACACTGAATCTATTACATAAATGTTCACATCCAATAAAGGCTGTGGAAGATAAGAGGAAGAAAATCCAAACCACATATACAATAGAAGGCCCCAAATACCACACCGTATTATCAGAGAGAGAGAGATACTTAAAACGACGCGACACAGACACACAACAGAGACATTAGTGATTCCTTTCACAAAGGTTGACAAAAATTAATGGTAGATACAGAAAAACAAGGGAAATTTTGCCCCCTTTTCCCCCTTCTTTCATAATATTGCAACAACCACCACCCATTTTATCCAACTTGGATATTCTTTCCTTCAAACTAAAAGCAAAACCCACAATAGACCAGACCCACCAAAATACAGTCATTTCTAACAGAGAATAGTGTGTCATTATTTTCAGTCAGTACCATCTACCGACAGCAACAGCAAATCATCAAGAATCTAGATTACATAGATGCCATCAAAAAACATGAAGCAATCCATTTTTTTAGGATCAGATTCAGTCATTTAATAACTTCCGTCGTCTCTAAGCCCCATTTTTCTCTAATTGTTAATAACTTCTTCCTCTCAGATCCGTAAATTTTCATTAAGCTGCACTTATGATGGCATCACCATTATTGAAACTTGGTATGGATTGGAAAGTTGAATGTCTTGATGAAGCATCTATCTGGTCAGATGTTAAGGAAAGGCGAAGAGATAAAGTTGATGATGACGATGACGACTCCATTGTTGAGGTTGGAATTTGATTAGAGGAAAAGATCGAATCCGCAAGACCGAGCTTTAGTGATCCATCATTTTCTGTGTTTATTTCTCTAGGACCACACTTTCCCATTAGATTCTTGGTTGGAGTGGCTAATGGTGTTGGCCCAAACGAAAGTGGCAAAGTTTGTACTATTGGGATTACATTGTTATTAGAAATTTCAGGTAAGGTTGATGGCGTAAAGGAATGGGATTGAGAGGGAATTTCTTGAGGCTGCACCGACTCTTCAACCATTGGAGCAGCCGTGACCTAACAACAGCAAAGGAAAAGAAAAAAAAAAAAATCAGAGTTTATCTTGAAATTCAAACTTTTTGGGGTTAGTGAGAGACAGATAGAGATTTTGAGTTTCATAAGTCAAGCCTTTCAATGGTCAAATAAACAGCAGAAGCTAGAAAAATCTAAATGATTTAAGCAATTTGGTCTTTTAAAGGTCAACCTCTGCCTAAGAAAATGCAAGACTAAAATAGAACCTAGATCCATCATCATAAAGAGTAATTCGTCATGCATTACATCAACCAACAAGCTAATTAGTTAAGTAATCCAGCCAGTTGAGTTCTAATCAACAACCACGTTAAAACTTGATCGTTGAAAAATTAGGGACTAGGATTCTTATACCAGTAATCAGATTCAAAAATCAAACAAATGGCATATAGTTATTGGATAGTAAGTATTAGTGAGTTACAGTGTCCGTCGTGATATCGAAAAGACTAGATCTACGGCGACGGCGGTTTAGATTGCTCCGGCGAAGAAAGTACTTCTGAGCGTGGCTAGCGACCTGAGTTGGGGTGCGAGTCTTAACAAAGTTCCTAGAGATTCCTCTCCAATCCCCCTTCCCTACTTGTTGTAGTCCAATTAAAAACAGCTTGTGTTCTTCCTCAGTCCAAGGCACACCTATTTTTCACCCACACAAGAAATTTGTCAACACAAACACAGAAATTCAAAAGGCAAACTCCAGTTTCTTTTCGTACGTTCCGATCATAAGACAGAGCTACTCTACTACAATTAAACAGATCGGAAAATTGAATCTAAAAAAACAAGAGGAATCAGGGGAAAAAAAGAACCAGAAACTAGAGGAGATTAAAACGAATCAATAAGAGAGACAGAAATCGAAGGCGATCGGAGATCCGATGCCCATCGAACCTCGCTTGCGCTCACGTTCGCGGTTCCCCCGAGCGTTGGGAACAGCATCATCCGCAGAGGCATAACCAGCGGCAACATCGTCTTTGTTATTGACGGAAACGAGGTCGTTCTTGTTGTCGTTTGCGATTATATCGGCAGCGTCGTGAGGTTGTTCATACTGCGACAGATTGTTCAGACTGACGCTCTTCCTCATCGAATCCACCACCACTCTGACACCAAACAACATGATCTCACCTGGACCACCGCCACCGGTCTCAGCGGCGGCGGATTCGTTGACGGCGGCAGTGGTGCTCCGCATGATCAGATGAAGACGACGGCAACGGAGAAAGGGTTTGGAAAAGCATACAAGTGGAGAGGGAAACGTGGCTGATATGGAAGAGGAAGGATATTGCAGAGAGAAGCATGTGTGTATATATAGAAGAAGGAGAACAAAATGATGACACGCGCGGCACGTGGAGGTCGGTGCAGACACGCCTCAGGATAAAACGTGGTAATTTTATTTTTATATATTTCTCGGGTTAATCAGAGTCAATTTTTCTCCTTTAATTATAAATTCTATTCCGTCCAATTTTAAAATAATTTATTGACTTCTTAACTTATGATGGTCTAAATACTTTGCCATACCTTACCTCAAAATAAATAAATAATAATAATAAAAAAATAAAAAATAAAATTATATCGTTGGTTTTATTATTTTGGTCCTTATTTTATTAAAATGTTTATTTTTATCTATGTACTTTTATTTTGTTATTTTAGTCTCTATACATTTAAAATTTTTATTTTATTCATTGTAGGACGAAAATAAATATTTTGAAAGAATATAGACTAAAATTTAGTAAAATTAAAGATATAAGGATTAAAATTAATCTTTTATAAGTAAACCGATGTTAGACTCACTATATTAGTCAAGTCAATATGAAGATGACTTTACAGTAATTAATATGGGTTTCGTGTTCCACATTTACTGTGCTAAACAAAAATGTGCCATAAATTAGTTAACACTATACTCAAATTTGCAAGTAGTGTTACTATTATTTTGAACTAAATTTTGTTTATAATATTATTTTCGTATTTGTGCTAACCTAACTTTTTTATTTATTAATTAATATCAACAGAGTTCATTCAGTTAAAAATATATTATAACTTTGATCAAATGTTCAAAGTTGGAATCCACGTGTCACACTGGTTCAAAGAAATAAAATCCATATTTAACATATTATTTAACTCAAATAAAGTAATTGATATAAGGTAGAAAATAGTAAAATGGATTATAAAGATGGGGAGGGAGGGCGAACACGTGCCATAGAATATACAGAAAATAGAGAAATTAAAAGAAGCGGTAAGCGTCATCAAGTTAGATGTTTATTTAATTATAAAGAAATTAATTTATTTTAGTATTAATGTCAATTGGTATCTATTTTTATAACTTTCAATATCAATTCCCACATTTTAATCATTTTTTTAGTACTAACAAATTATGTAAATGAAGTTTCTAAGTTCACTCTTCTTATAATTTAATTTACTAATTTCAAAGGTATTTTTTTTCAATTATGATAATAATATACGAGGTTAATAACGGATATCAAATATAATTATTGGAGTGTTAGCTTCACCTTGTATTAATGTGGTCAGTTATTATTTTTCAGTAAGATTAACATAATTAATAAGAACCATGGACGAGTTTGAATTTAATTCAAAAGGTATGATTTAACGTAAAAAAAAGGTGTTAAAAATACTTTCAATTTTACAATCGTTGTAGACAATTTGATCTTTATTAGTGTCCAAATTTCCCAATTTTGACGGTAGAGGTCTAAAATAGATACCTAAAATCCAAGTATGATCCAACGAGTTCGAGAATGACATGATTTTTTTTAACAAAAAAAAAAAAATGAACGAAAAGAAATCTATAATACAACTTAACAACTTTTTATTGGCAAGCATGAACATAAGTCAACTGATTTAGGCTTGCATATGGTTCAATACATAATAATATAACTAAAACTTTTAGAAGTATAGGAATATTTGGTCTAATTCATAATAATAAACGTCTAGTATTAGATAAAATAAAAACTGTTAAACCAAACATAATTCAATGGACATATAATATGTGATAACGATAAAAAACGATGTGATTTAAATCCTTATAAATCAAAATCATCAAACTTAAAAATAATAACAGTAGGTCAAATTACAAATTCGTTAAAATTTCTGCACCATTCTAACTTATTGTTTTTCTCTAAAATTGTACTCTTTCTCTAATTGTGTTTCTCTCTCTTAATACTTTATTCTTTCCTTACTAAATATTTGTCTCCTTGATTTTTTTTTTCAATTGTCATTCTCTTCTTAATTTTTTTTTACACCTTTTCAATATATCATCAAAATTTAGATTGATTTATTATATACTAACAAACTTTTTTTTCCAATATTTCAATACTATTATCAAAATATACTTGAGAATATCAAGATGAAGTTCAATAAATAGGAAGGACAACTCAAAATATATTATAAATCGAACATAACTCAATGGACATATAATATGGGACAACGATAAAAAAAAATTATGTGATTTAGATCCTAAAAAATCAAAATTATCAAACTTAAAAGATAATAACAATGGGTCAAATTACAAATTCATTCAAATTTATGTATCATTCACTTCTTTTCTTTCTAAAATTATACTCTTTTTCTAACTGTGTTTCTCTCTTAATAATTTATTCTTTCCTTATCAAATATTTCTCTCTAAAACTTTTTTTATTGTGTCATTTTCTTATTAACTTTTTTTTTTATTTTTTTATTTTTCCATCAAATTTAAACTGATTTACTACATTTCAACAAACTTTTTTCCCCAATGTTCCAATATTAATCTCAAAATATACTTGAAAAGATCAAGATGAAATTTAATAAATAGGAAGGATACATGGCAAATATTTTTTTTCCACGGGCTATATAACAATATCAAGTTAGAGAAATTGGTGAAGGGTATAAAATTTTGGAGAGAAGTTAAAAGAACGTACATGAAAAAATTGTATGGATTTTCTTCCACTCCAAAGAACTTCAAAAAAAACCTGAAAACTATTTTAAATAATGTAAAAATAATGAGTCATTATATAATACCACCACACAATTTTGATACTTCATAACAAAGCACATATGTTAGAATTCTTAAGTCATAAACAATTAGACAAAAATGAAACTAAACATAAAAAAGGAAGAGGTTCATGAAAACAACATGCGAAAATGCATCAATGAATCAATCATTCCAGTTGATTTAGTTTGCATTTTTTTTATATAGACACTTATGATATTTTTTTTTTCAAATTTTATGGTCTTTCAAAATTTTATATAATTTTTACAACTTTATACATAGATGGTAACTCATACACAAATGAATGCACCGATTCAATGTGTAACCACCTCCATCGAACAAGTACTTCCCATCAATATCAAGTGTACACTTAAAAAAACATTTACATTCGAACAGTCACGTCCCATTAATAAAGAATAAAATAAATATGTTCAAATAATGCAGGGACAAAAAAAATTCAAGATTCTCTACTTATAACTCATTTTATATATAGTATAGATAGATGTATTTTTATTAGTTAAATAAACTACTTTATTTAAAAATCTGCAATTCTCAAAATAATTGATTTTAAACCCAAAAAATAGCGGTAAATAATACAAATCATATAAGAATCTCAGTATGTTACATCTTACATTATATAGATCCAAAAATGAAAAATGTTTAATTTTCGATATAATAACTAAATTTAAAATGGTACTATCATTATTAGACAAATTTACCTGGAATCTTTTTTATTATTTTTTATTATTATTATTATTATTTTTTTGGGTTACAGATGAAACACTAAAAATTACATTATTTAGAATCCACTACAAGAAGATATTTTTTTTCATAACAACTGTAAGGTCGTAAAAAACAAAAGACAAACGTCACTTGTTATATTTATGTATATATGGAGATGCAAGTTGTGATTGAAATGGGGAAAAATATCTTGCATACAAATCAAAATTAGTCAAATCGATTCGATTAATCAATTTGAGGTAGAATTTTTTTTTTTTGTATGTTCAATCTTTTATAATTGAAGTTTAAAAATTTTAAAAAAAGGGGTCAATTCTGATGGATTTAAGTGAGTTAAATTACAAATTTGGTCTTCGTAATTTATAAAATGTTAAATTTGGACTCCTGTAGTTATAAAAGTAGAATTCAACACTTATTACAAAAAATGGTAGAATTCGATCCTAATTATGTTGTGGGTGTCAAGTCCACTTGTTGCACAAGTAAGACTTTATTTTAAATTTGTATTTTATGAGTCCAATTGAGTTAATTTTTTTGGGTTGATCTATCTTGAGAGGCCCAGGTTTTCTTTTATGTGATACGAGGATGTCTTAAGGGAAAAAAGGGTGAAAAAGAGGCAGAAAATGAGAGAAAGATAGTAGTTCGGTTTTTCAATGATAGTTTCCACAAAGTTGTCAATTGAGAGTTTGCACCATTGGATTGTACTGAAATTTAGTCAGTCTGTCGAGACACATAAGTTCTTACTGAAATTTAGTCAGTCTGTCGAGACACATAAATTCTCTTTTTGAACGGTTGTATCATTGTTTGGAGCTCTCATTTGTCCGTAATTGCTATCGAACAGAACCTGTAAAATTGGGTGATTTTCATTCTTTTTTATCTCTCAAGTGTTGATCTTTTATGTATGATAGTATTAGTGGGTAGAGAATTTTTGTATGACTGATTTGAGTTCTTTTTCTCTTAATTTTATCATAATAAAAGAAGTTGACAAGGGTAGATACCTCACAAGTTCCATGGTTTTTAATCTTCACATCGAAGTATTGACCATTGTTTGGTTGATTGCTTGTAATTATTTGATGATTTATTTGTGGTGTTTTGAAGAACAGTTATTTAGTTGATTTTTTTTGGAGGAGAACCTAGTGGGTTGTTATTATATTGTTTGGATCCTATCAGTTGGTATTAGAGCGGGTTTTTTGTTTAATCATTGTTATGGAGTCTACTAGTAATGGTGGAAGTATTTCAATGCTAAAGTTGTCATCAATCAATTATTCCATTTGGAGACCGATGATGGAGGATTTTTCATATTGCAAAGATTTATTTGATCCAATTGAAACAACCACAAAAGCAGATGGCAAAATTTCTAAACTCGTAAAACTAGAGAAAATGGAAGAAAAAGTTGGGAAAAGTTAAAGAGAAAAACTTTGGTGACTATTAGGCAGTGGGTTGATATTAGCATTTTCAACCATGTGTCTAAAGAGTCCAACCCATATGAGTTGTGGAAGAAATTAGAAGGCCTTTATGAAAGGAAAACTGTGCATAACAAAGCTTTTTTAAGTAAGCAACTTGTTAATTTGAAATTGAAGGGCGAGAAGTCTATTTCTGAGCATTTGAATGTCTTTCAGGATATTATTAATAAGCTGACTACTATGAAGTAGAGGTATTCAAATAATCCGACAACCCGAGCAACCTGAACTATCCGATCCAAAATATAAGGGTTAGGTTGGCTAAAAAAAATTTGAGTTGACCAATCCAACTCGAATTATATATATATATATCTTTATTTGAAATTTGATTATTTTGTATCGATTAATTTGTGAATCTTTTTAATTATTTTTTAAAAAATTGTTATGATATTTGTCTTTGTTTAAAGTTTGCAATAAATATCATAGATATTTGATATTTAACATTTGAATTTTATGAGATTTTAGTTATTGGTCATGCGTTGTATATAAATTTACTTATTTTTAATTAAAAAAGAAAAAATAAGTTATGACGTGATAACCCAATCCAACTCAACTCGAATTTTAAGGGTTGAGTTAGAGACTTTATTTGGGTCATTTGGGTTGCCAATCCAATCAATCTGAATTTTTGGGTTGGTCCTAAAAATACCCTCAACCCAACCTAACCCAACCCATGTACACCCCTACTATGAAGATCGATTTTGGTGATGAATTGTAGGCTTTATTCTTGTTGAGTTCTTTGTTGGAGAGTTGGGAAATCTTGGTTGTGACTATTAGTAACTCTGCTCCATAAGATATTTTGTCTTTGGATGTTATCAAACAAAGCATGTTTAATGAAGAGGTAAGAAGAAAGGAGATGGGAGTTGATAATTCACATGCTCTTGTTGAGAATCGTAGAAGAAACAAGAGTAAGAGATTTAAAGACCGTAGTAACTCAAAAGGGAGGTCCAAGTCTAGAGACAAAGAGATTAGGACATGTCATTATTGTAACAAGTCTGACCATATAAAAATATTTTGCTATTGTTGGAAGGAAGAACAAAGTAAGAAGCAATACTCACAAAAAGAGGAAGATGATAAAAAAATTGTAGCAATTATTTCTCATAGTGATAATGTTGTCACCTTAATTTGTGCAACTAGTGAGTGTCATCATGTAGAGAGTTCAACACAGAATGGGTGGTAGATTCAGGTGCTTCATACCACTGTGTTCTCAAAAGAGAGTATTTCATGAACTATGAATCTCGTGATTTTGGTAGTGTGAAGATGGGAAGTGAGAATTCAGCTAACATAGTTGGGTTAGGTGATATTCTTGTGAAGACAAGTGTTAAGTACATGCTTTCATTAAAGAATGTGTGCTATATTCCTGATTTACGTCTTAACTTGTTGTCTGCAAATGTCCTTGATTAAGAAGGATTTCAACATACCCTTTGTGATGGTAAGTTGAAATTGTCTAAGGGTTCAATAATAGTTGCTCGAGGTAAATTATGTTGCTCTTTGTATAAAACAAAGTTGAGCATATGTTCTTCTGAGTTGAATGTAGTAGAAGAAAAGAATTCTCCAAATTTATGGCATCGAAGGCTAGGGCATATGAGTGATAAAAGGATTAAATTGTTGCCAGGTAAATCTCTTATTCCTGTTGAGAAAACATTTTCTCTCGACCTTTGAGATCATTGTTTGCAGGTAAGCAATATAGAATTTCCTTTTTTGGGACTAGAAGGCAAGGAAAATTGGAGAATAGGAATATCAAAAGAAAAAAAAAAGATTTGTCTAGTCTGTCAGCAAAAAGATAAGAATGTATATTTGCTTTACATTCTGATATTTGTGGGCCTATTGATGTATAGTCGCTTGGTGGTAATAAATATTTTGTCACTTTTTTTTATGATGCTACTCAAAGAACTTGGTTGTATATATTGAAGACAAAAAGCCAAGTGTTCGAGATTTTTAGAAAGTTCCATGTCATGGTAGTAAGGGAGGCCGAAAGAAAATTGAAGTGTCTTCAATCTGACAATGATGGTGAATATACTTCGAATAAGTTTAAGTGTTATTGTTCACAACATGGCCTTAGACATGAGAAGACAGAGCCTGACACACACAACACAATGAAGTTGCTAAGAAGACGAACAGAACTATTGTGGAGAAGGTGAGGAATATGCTTAGAATGTCTGATCTTCCCAAGACATTTTAGGACAAAGCAGTGCAATGTGTCGTGTAATTGATTAACCAATCTCCATCAATTCCTTTTGGTTTAGACATTCTAGAGAGAGCATGGAAGGGACATGATTCCACTTATTTGCATCTCAGAGTCTTTGATAGCAAGGTATACATGCATGTGCCTAAGGAATTGAGATCAATGCTTGATTTGAAGACCAATCCATGTGTTTTTATTGGGTATAGGGATGAAGAGTATGGTTATAGGCTGTACGATCTAGAAAAGAAAAAGGTAGCGAAAAATAGAGATGTAGTATTTTTTGAGAACGAGAAGGGTACAAATCTTGTTAGTACAAGGTACACTTCTACTTCAGAGTTGTGTTTTGATACTATTAATGATTCTACTTCTACTCCTTATATTGTTCATGAAGGAAATCAAGCACGAGGATTTCCATGAGCAGTGGAAGGGATCGTTCCAAATTCCATTCGAATTGAATACAATCAATCACAGTCTTAAAATGGAAACTAACAGGTCATGTACAACTAAAAATTACAGCATGCTAAATGATGATACAAGGGATAGAGGATGCATACCTTTGAAGAACCATTCTTTAAACTCTCTCGATCAATCTACAAGTGTCCAAGAACAACACACTCGAACGCAACGACCAGTACAACCAACGAACACGAACACAACGAACGGCCAACAACTCCTCAAACCAAATCGAGTCTAACTCGATCCACGAACTGAGTACGGACACCACCCTAATGATTATCTTGGTATTCTCGGTGTGAGAATCTAGAAGTTGTGGGCTATGTCTGATCTTGGCTTGAGGAAGAGACTGGAGATCTACGATCGAGTAGACGATCGAGCAAGTGGGAGATATGACACAGTCTATCGTATAGACGATGTGCCCGATCGTTTAGTAAATGGCAGCCTATCGTATAGACTTAGCCACTCGATTGTTTAGCTACGATCAACTGATTAACTATCGTATAGTCAAAGGTAAGCGATCACTTAGCTGATTGTGTAGTCTCTCAACACTATCACTTAGTGAAACTCTTTCACTTAATAACTTGTCTCCGTGAGTGATTTTCGAATGAAGTAACTCCTAAAATTAGGAAAACAATTTTTCTTTTATCTCACGGTTACCATAAAACTTTGAATAACCTCCCACTCAATCGGTTATTAGAGAAAAAGAATTAATTATCAAATAATTAATATATTATAAATAAATATGATAACCAACTTACCATATTATATTTATAACCTATAGTTTTAATATTTTATTTCATGAAACATACAACTATATTTCTTTTTCTATTTTATGGTACTTGATATAAATGATATTTATATCAATTCCTCTAAATAATGTATCTTATACATCATACCAATTATATCACATATAATTGAATTTTCTCTTGTTAATTTGAACACTTCAAACTAACCCCAAGAACTGATTCTCAACTTGAACTCATTGAGCTACCAAGGGGACCTCATGGACCTGTAGCTTGAAGCTCCAACGGTACGTGAATAAACTCTTTAGTCACGGGATCCACCATCCGTTAACTGTCGGATACTCCACTAAAGACCGACAGCTGCACTTTTCTCACTACAGATATATTTCTGTGTTCATATCAACCAATCAACAGTGCGATAACCTTTCATAGATCGCTCGTAAGTACAGCTGGGCCAATTTACCATTTTGCTCTTGTAGTTACATCTAACTCCTTAAATACAATTGATTCCTCTAATGAACAATAAGTCATAGTCCTACTATGACTGGGTCCTCTTTTCCAAAGAGAGGGTGTGGCCACTATGTTCAAGACTTGGAATTAACCCTTAAGGGAGCAATCTACTTACTTACCTCTGCTTCGGGGAAAGAGTGAATTCCATCTTGTGTAACTGAGTTCCCAACTCCCCAATCAGACAAATCCCTAAAAAAGGTAGGCTTATTGAGTTGGATCTGGCCACTATCACCCATACTAATCAAAGGACCGCTTTCCAGAGGTGTTCATGGGTTGGGTTCAACGACTTTTTAGACCCAACCCAACCATGAAATATTTGGGTTGGGTTGGTTCGGGTTAATCGGGTCATTTATTTAAAATTTTGTTCTAAAAAGAAGCAAAACATAAATATGTAAAAATCTAATTTAATTATTTTCATATATTGAATTAAGATTAACAATTTAATTTCAATTTATATAGTGAAAATTTTCTTTCTAAAGTGTAAATAAACTACTTTTAAGAGTTTTTGAAGAATAAATTATTAAAAAATATTAGATTTAAATAAAATTAAAATCAATATATGTATAAATAATTATATTATAAGTAATCAAATAATATATTTTAAAGTTAATAATAAATTCGGGTTGGTTTGGGTTATATTAGGTGAACCCATGAACCCACCCAACCCATAAAATTTTCATTTATATGAACTCAACCCAAAATGAGTTGAAACCCAACCCAAAGACACGTGTTTGGTTGGGTTGATCGATTTTTTTGGATCATCGAGTTTTTTGAACACACCTATCGCTCTCATAGGCAGGAGTTCCAAAACACTCAAGATTAAGGTCATGTCACCTATGGTCATTTTAGTGAGATGTAAGTCTCAATTATCAATGACGTTATATAAAAAGACAAATCATCTCGTGGTGTTGTCTTATACAAACTCTTTGTATAGGACACCGGCTCGCATGTCTCCATATGAATGGTCAGGATCAAACCATCTGTAGTAGTTCACAACACTTGTAAACCTCTACAAAATGCGTCGTATTTGTAGTGTCACCAGGATAAGGTATCCCTCATTTATCCTTATACTACAGACTTTTTAGATTATTACTTAAGACATGATCCACTTATTTATCTCATATACATGCTTAAGTTTACATAAAATAACCACAGATCTTTGTTTATTGGATATGAGTAAATGCAAATAAAATAATTCTTATTTTGTTAATAACAATGTTTACAAAGTTTACAAACTACGAGACTCCAGGAGAATTATGACACCAATCCCAACAGTTCAGCTGACAAATAAAAATGTTGATGATATATATAATGATGTTGGTGAGATACAACCTGATGGTAATGTACCATATCATGTTGAGGAAGGCGCATATGAGAAAGTGATTTATGGAGAAGTTCATGAGGAGGGGGAGCAATCTATTCCCCAAGCAGAGGATAGTCAGGCTCGAAAGTCCAACAGAGTACGTAAACCTTCAATAAGGTATCCAAGCTCAGAGTTTATTCTAGTTAGTGAAGATGGAGAGTCAGAAAACTATTAAAAGGTTTTGTCTCATGATGAAAAAGATCAGTGGCTCAATTCAATGAAGGAGGAGATAAATTCCATGGAAAAGAATGGATCCTATGAGCTAGTGAAGCCTCCAAAGGGCAAGAAAGTATTGAAAAGCATATGGGTTTTCAAGTACAAGAAGGATGGTGAGAAGATAATGAGGTGCAAAGCCAGATTAGTGGTTAAGGGACGCAACCAAAAAAAGGACATTGACCTTAATGAGATATTCTCTCCAGTGGTTAAAATAACATCCATCAAAACAGTGTTTGAATTAGCAACAAGTCTTGATCTTGAGATAGAGCAACTTGATGTAAAAACTGTTTTTTTTTTTTTTACATGGTGACTTGCATAAATAGATCTACATGGACCAACATGAAGGATCTGAAGAAAAAGAGAAAGATAAACTTATTTGCAAGTTGAAGAAGAGTCTTTATGAGCTTAGTCAGGCACCAAGGTAGTGGTATAAGATATTTGATTTGTTTATGATAAGCAATGATTACAAACGAATTACAGCTGATTCTTGTGTGTATTTTAGAAAGTTACTTGCAGGCAACTTCATCATTCTTCTTTTATATGTAGATGATATGTTGTTAGTTAGACAAGATATAGATATGATTCAAAATTTAAAGAAAGACTTCTCCAAGTCATTTGACATGAAAGATTTGGGTCATGCAAATCAAATC
Organism: Benincasa hispida; assembly: GCF_027475165.1. Taxonomy (NCBI): domain Eukaryota; kingdom Viridiplantae; phylum Streptophyta; class Magnoliopsida; order Cucurbitales; family Cucurbitaceae; genus Benincasa; species Benincasa hispida. Next base: position 8,566,174 of record NC_143479.1, read on the forward strand.
TTAGGTATGAAGATTGCTTGCGATAGGAAAGTTGGGAAATTGTGATTATCCCAGGAGAAGTATATTGAACGGGTGCTGGAAAGGTTTAATATGAAGCATGCTAAGCCTATTAGTACACCGCTAGCAATTCATTTTAAGCTAAATAAGAGAGCTTTCCATACAACAGAGAAAAAGAAAGAAGTTATGTCATCCATTCTTTACTTTTCTGCTATTGGTTCTTTGATGTATGCTATGGTGTGTAGTAGACCTCATATTACACATGCGGTCAGTCTAGTGAGTCGTTTTCTATCCAATCCATCCAGGTAAGACTCACTGGAAAGCACTGAAGTGGATCTTCAAATACTTGCAGGGTACCTCCAAATTAAGTTTATGTTATGGAGGTGGCAAACCTATGCTTGAAGGCTATACTGATGCAACATGGCAGGTGATCTTGATAACAAAAAATCTACCTTAGTTTATGAGTTTACATTTTCAGGGGGAGTCATCTCATGGCAATCAAGCTACAAAAATGCGTAGCATTGTCCATAACTGAGGCAGAGTATATTGCAGCAGTAGGAGTAAGCAAGGAGATGTTATGGATTAAAAGGTTCCTTCAAAAGTTGGGTTTGAAGCAAGGTGAGTATGTAATATTTTGTGATAGTTAGAGTGCCATGGATTTGAGCAAGAATTTAATGTATCATGCTCGTAATAAACACATTCACATTCGATATAATTGGCTACAAGATGCAATTGAAAAGAAGAGATTGAATCTGAAGAAAGTCCATACTGACAAGAATAGTGCAGATATGTTAACTAAGGTAGTTCTTAGAAGTAAGATTGAGTAAGATTGAGCTTTGTATTAAGCTTGACGAGATGAGGTTCAAGTGATCATGGATGTGATTGAGTTTTTCCCATGTTGAACTAGGAGGGGGAGATTGTTGTGGATGTCTAGCCTACTTGTTGCACAAGCAATACTTTATTTTAAACTTGTGTTTTTTTAGCCTAATTGGGGCTAATTTTTTTAGTTACCCTATCTTGAAAGCCATAGGTTTTCTTTTATGTGATATGAGGATGACCTAAGGGAAAAAAGAATGAAAAAGAGGCAAAAAATAGGAGAGAAAAATGACAGTTTGGTTTTTCAACGACAGCTTCCACAAAGTTGTCGATTAGGAGTTTGCACCGTTGGATCGTGCTGAAATTTGGTCAGCCTGTTTGGGACACATAGAGTTTCGCTTTGAACAGTTGAATCGTTATTGAAGCTCTAGTTTGTCCATAATCGTTTTCGAACAGAACCTATAAAACTAGGTGATTTTCATTCATTTTTATCTCTAAAGTATTGATTTTTATGTATGATAGTATTGGTGGGTAGTGAATTTTTGTATGACTGATTTGGGTTCTTTTTCCCTCAATTTTATCATAATAAGAGAAGTCGACAAGGGCGGACTCCTCACAAATCCTGTGGTTTTTACTCTTCACATCGAAGGGGTTTTCCACGTATAATTTGGTGTGTGTTCTTTGTTTTTAGTCTTATAAAATTTTGTGGTTATTGCAGTTCATTATTTGGTTGATCTCTTGGTGATTATTTGGTGATCTATTTGTGGTGTTTTGAAGAACAATTATTTGGTTAATTGTTTTGGAGGAGATCCTAGTAGGTTGTTGTTATATTGTTTGGGTCCTATCAAATTATTCATAACTTTGTAAATAGTTCACAATGTTAGAATGAAGCCACTAAACGAGTGTTTGGTTTAAGGAGTTGACAAAATAGGAGCTGTGAACTCATCTCTTTATTTAGCCAAAGGATAACATAGATCTCACATGTCTTATTAACTTCTTACATTTCGTCTAAAAAATTATTACATTGTATGTCTCAGAAGTTCACAACTGCTCAGACTTAACAAATCCTTTGAGTACTCCAAAGTCCTTAATATTTTGATAAGTGTGATAATTAGCTATTTATATGTGAGGCAACATTTTGTTTATTTACGAAGTTTAATCAAATCATAACAACCAAAACTTTTAAAATTGTGGCGACTTCTTAATTATAAAGGCCAACCTTGGAATTTAGCCCTTTTATTGATGTTTCGGTTGAACTTTTCAAATGATGAATTCCAAAAAAGAAAAGAGAATTTGGGTGTTAATGGGGAAGATTCTCATATTTGAATGAGATGATTTAGAGTTTGAATAATATGTAGGTTAGCATCTTATTCTAGTTTTCTCCCTTTAAAGTTCGACATTTAGCTTTTAAATAAATATATATTTTTTTAAATCGGCCTATAAATATAGGGATTTTAAATATATGACATTTGGGTGGAGCTTATGTGTCTTATGTCCATTTACGTTATGCTCGAGTTGATTTTTATTTTTTTTCTTTGTCTATAAAGTTTGTTTAAAAATCATTTTAGTTACAAAGTTTAATACTAATATATTAAAGTCTTCTAAATTTTATTTATAAATGAATCAAATAAAGTACCTCTTTTATTTTATTACATTCACAAAGTCATTTTCCTTTTAGTTTCACGACTTGACATATCTAATCGGACTTTATTTATCCTCTTTCTAAGTTCTAACAATGTACTCCCGCTTAAGTTAGTATAATATTTATGAAAAGTACAATTATTCCTCCTAATCCTTTTAAGTTCTACCAATGTACTCCAGATTAAGTTAGGCAAAATATTTATAAACAATATAATTATTCTTCCTGACTTTGAAATATTTCATTTTTACCTTGAAAATTGTTTTAACAAGACTCTAGAAGATAGAAATCGTTTAAAATAATACACTCACACACACATATATATACATATACACACACATATAATAATAATGTTTACAACTATACAAGAGATTAAAATTAATGTTATCATTTTATTTCATCTCAAAAGATATCATTGAAATAAATTACAATGTCACTTTTTACACATAAGTTACCTTGCCAACATGAATAATATTGTAAATATGTTAAGTATATCTTCTAACTTTTACATATAACCCATCAACTTAAGCTTATAGGTCAATCGGTGAATTAAAATGGTATAAAAATAAATAGTCCAAAAGGTTCTTCGGTCCATCGATGATTTATGAACATATATAGCCTTACACCAATTTCATTGTATTTTAATTGGGGGAAATACAAAATATCATTTTTTTTAATTCTTTGTAAACATACAATTTCCATATCAACTCTATTAAAATCATAAAATTCGATCAGATAACACAACAATATTTAAATTTTGTGAAAGATGGCATAGTTCAATTCACATCTATATGTGTTAACAACAACGAAGTTTGAGGATTCAAATCCTCTCAATATCCGTGGTATTAAAAAACAATATTTACGTTTTAAATAAAATCAAATAAAAGATCCGTGATTCTCCTCCTTTATAAAATCTTTAAGGAATTAAAATGATAACTTCATATATAACATAAAAATTGAATAAAATTGATTCGTTTGGAGTTTGTTTTCTTTTTTGTGTTATGAAAAGCCTAGGGAAAGTGTGGAGCGTGGGTTTGGGTTTGGCATATTCGATTCAAATCAAATGAAAAAAAGGGGATGAGAATAATTAATGGAAGTGATTTTTTTTCCCCTTTCCTTAAGAATAATGGAAGTGAAATAATTGAAGAGATGTGATATGGCATTAATCAATATAATTTTGGTGTAGGGTGGCTGCTGCTACGCCCTTCAATTTGCTCACCGGTCACATTCACTCTTTCTCAAACTTTACTCTTTTTTTTTTTCTTTTTAAATTTCTCTCGTAACAATATATTTTAAAATGATTACCATTTTTATCTTGGATTCGAATAAATTGAACACCATATATAGTTTATAGATATTAAATGCTTGTCGAATTGCAAAAAGAATATAACTCAACTGACATTCCATATGTATTAACGATCGTAAGATTTATAGTTCGAATTTTTCTACCCAATTATACTAAAAAAAATGCACCTTAAATTAGAAAACTATGAAGCTACAAAAATAATATATAGATTTATGATTTTTATTTTTTAACTTATATAAAAATTTTTGGATGAGAAATTAGTCTACTTTTTGGTTGACACTACGTGCCTAATTTCAGTTGAGTTATTTTCATATATTTTGGTTGGATTTGATGTTGCGATAGGTTTACACAATTATCAATATTCTGCATAATCTGTCTCAATCTCTTTTCAGTTATTATTATTATTATTTTGCATAATCTTGATTTATTATATTTTCTACGGAACTTAAATTTTCTTTTGTTAAAAGTTAGTTACAGAATTTATAACGGAAAATTGAAATAAAAATAAAAAATGATAAGAGTAATTATTTTAAATAATAAAACAACTGAAAATATTTTCAAATATAACAAAATATCACTATTTTTTTTAGTGATATATGATAGACATCTAACAATATTTCAAACAGTTTGGGATGAATAATAAAGACATGTTTGAGAGTGTTTTTAAAATGGTAAAAATAGATATGAAACATGTTATTCAAAACTACTTTTGATTATATAGAAATTGCATTTAAAAGTGTAGAAATTAATATTACATTGATCTTGAGTGATTAAAGCGTGTTTTAAAATGAATTTAAAAATGATAAAAATGATTTTGACGATCTAAAAATCACTTTCAAACATGTACTAAGTTCGAATCTAAAATTTGGACGCGACAAAAATCTACAAGTTAAACTCAAATTAAAATTATAGAAATTAATAAAATTTAACAAACTTAATAGTTAAGAAATATGGTTGAAGAACTCGAGTGAAAGAAAAAAAGAAATTATTTCTAAAGGTCCTTTTTGCACATATGTTATTAATCTTATCTTCCCATCTGGTCTGGGAACCAAGTAGGACCCTTTACCAACCCATCAATTTTTTTGTGGATCAATAGAAATCCACTCAAATTCATTTATATATTTTTTTAGGTCAAATTAAATAAAAAAATTGAAAAATATTTGGGTGCATCCGAGGCAACACTACTATATCCAATTAAAAATTAGCATGTGTCAATTTTTGTTTTAAAAAATATATATTTTTAAAATAATACAAAATGACCATAGTGACAATAATAAATATAAATAAAAGAGAAAACTGAAATATTTACCATTACTAAATATAGTGGATATCCAAACCTTAAACTTATATTAAAAAACCATGGTATTAAAAAAAAGTATGAGCATGCCATATCTTTTTATTTTATTTTAACATATATTAAGGTAATGAGTTAATGGTAAATATTGAAGATGTCATGCTAATTTACTCTATGTACTTTTTAGAAAATAATTAAAAAAAAAAAACTTTAGATATGTATTATTTTAGTTTATGTTCCTTGAGACTTGTTCTTTTTAGTTTCAGCATTTTTAAAATTTTAAATTAGATCTTTTCTACTTTCCATAAATTATAAAATTAGTATTTATGGTTAGTTTGTGGATTTTTTTTTTTAAAAGAAAATGTATATTATTCTTCTTTCTATAGAATTTACAATAACCGTCCAAATATTGTTAATATAACTGGTTCAAATAATTTAATTAAGCTTACTTGCATAGAATGAATTTACTATATTGACAATAATGTTATATTTATAAATTTGTTCAGTTTATAATTATCTTCACTAATCACTACATATAAATATGCGTGTATTTACACACGAATAGTAAAATACATTTTTTGCTATTTTTTTAAATATATAATAGTAAACTTAGTTTCGACCCAAAATAGTAAGATTCAAAATAAAGAGTAAAAAAGGGGCTATGTTTAAAAGAAAAATAAATAAATACAATAAATACATTACTCGAATGAATTATAATTTGTAACTTCGAAAAAAAATCGTAAGGCTTCTATTACACTGTTTTGTAAACCATTTTTTTAGCAGATGTTTTATCAATTAATATCTTTAGTTACTTATAGCAAATTAGTTCACATTCTTTATAAATATGATATGATTGAATTTTAAGAATATTAAAAGGTTAATAGGTTTATAATATCATTATTATCTAATCTGTGAACTCCAATCCGTCAACATTTGGTATCCCATCACAAATCTCAAGGAGCTTTCTTTTAAATTAAAAAAATAAAAAACCGAACTGAGAATAATAATAAATATGCATAATAATGTCCTCATCTTATCTTTTACAGTTGGCAGAATATTTAATTCTTGACCTTCAATTATTTTAAATCCCTACTTTCAAAAATCGTACGAACTGAAATTACTTTATTATCTTAATTTCATGTTTATAATTAGATTAGATCTGTTAAAATATGTCTAACAAAAAAAAAAAAATCTGTTAAAATAAATTAAAAAATGATAATCCAAAATATTCGGTCCTCTTGATCCAAATATTAGGGCATATTAGATTGTACTCATGCTTAAGTTAAACTTGTTCAAAATAAATAAAATTATCATTTAAAAAAATTATTTTTATAAATTGGATTTATTTGTAAATAAACTAAAAAAAGAAGTGGTACGAACAAAGCGGCGTATAAAAGTTTTAAGTGTTATTTTTATAATATTGATTTTTTAATTATATTTTTATAATATTGATGTGGGCTGGTTAGTTGGTTGGATAATAAAATAAGAGGGAGGTTCTCTCGTGCATAATTTCATCCATATAAATTATTTTCTATTGACAATATTCAGTCTTCACACTTTTTACTGTGTCTAGTCAATTAGTATTATTTTAAAACAATTGGTCGTTTTATAATAAAATAATACACCTTATTTTTAATGGAAAATCCTTATAAATAGAAAAATATAAATTTTTTTTACGTTTTATAGTAAAAAATTTCAACAGTGCTATAAATTTTAAATATTTTTTTATATTTAAAAAGATCGTAAAGGTTCCAACCTTTAACTAGTTAATAATGATGGTATATGACTAAATCAGTTGAGTTATATTATAGTTTGACAAAATTTTAAATATTTTGGGGGCGTTTGAGGTAAGAAATTGGTTATTATAATCTTAGGTTATTATAATTGAGTTATAATAATTTGTATTTGGGTATAAATTATTTTAGCTTGGGTTATAATAATATGTGTTTGAGGTGTAAACTATTTTAGTTTGACAAGGAAATAGTAAATGCTGTAGGAAAAAATAAAAAGATGATGAGTGTAAAATAGTAAAAATTGTAACAAGTAATAAACATTGTATTAAATGAAGGTTTTGAAATAATGTTGACTATAGTTGAGGAATATAAAGTAGTATTTATTTTAACCAGAAGTGGTTATTATAATTTTAGGATAATTCTGGTCCCAAACATATCTTTTATTTTAATCATTCAATTACTGAAATTATATTTTAGCTCTATTTTTTTATACGTCATTACTATTAATTTTTTATTAATTATTTACCACAAATTAAGTCGTTTGAAATCCTATTCCACCGAACCCTTTAAAATTGAAAAACTAATATAATTTATATCAATTATAAACTCTTTTGTATTACAATGGTATGAACTTTGTTCTTAAAAAAAAAAGAGTAGTCAAAAGTTTAATGCAATAATTTAGCGTTAACATATTAATATATTATTTACCCTGTACGATTTGTTTTAATTTTTCTTTTAAAAACTCTCTATAATTAGTTTTCAGTAATTTTTAGATTTTAGGGTAATTATCAATTTATATTCCCGAACTTTGGGACTTTATCAATTTAAACTCTAAATTAATAGTTATATTAATTTAAACCCCAAACTTTGGGGTAGTATCATTTTAATCCTCAAACTGATAATTGTATCAATTTAAACCCTAAATTTTTATAAGTATGTTAATTTAAATTTTGAAATTTTATAAGTATATCAACTTAAACCTGTTGTGGGTGGATTATAGAATCAAAGGTAAAATGGACAACGAACAACAAATGAAGAGGAGTCAAATAAAACCAAAAGAAAAGTAGGCTTGATCGGCCTCGGCACCGAGGCCGGCCCCATCAACGATGGCCCAAGGCCGTTCGGCCAACATAGGCTAGCTGGGAAGGAATGAAATCCTAAATGCATTGGATAAGGAAGTGGGTTGGTCGACCTCGGTCCAAAAGGATTTTCCAAACAGATAGCCTAGTTAGAAGCCCTAATCAGATAAGAAATAGGGAGAATGTCAAAACTATAAATAAGACAGAGCAGAGTACAAAAGACGCAAGTTCTCCAACCAAAATAAAATATTCTCTTCTCTTTCCAACCTTCTGACTTAAGCATTAGAGTGTCTGTGACTTACACCACACTTGTGTCCAATTTCTATTTCCTTGCAGGCAAGCTCGCTTCCCCAAAATACAAATTTACCGTTGTTTCCCCATGGAGATCAGGTACACTCCTTGGTTAAAAATTGACATCAATATTTGGCACCATCTGTGGGGAAGAATACTCAAAAGCATGCTTTGGAAGATCTCTTTAGAATGAGTCAAAGGTTCACGAACATGAATTTGGACGGAGATGAATCTGGCCAAGAATACCAACATCTACAAATCTAGAGGGAAGAGGCTCCTCGGCCTCGACCCAAGGAGCAACTCGCGAAAGACAAAGAAGATGACATCGATTAAGGTCGTCACCCATTAGAAATCCAAGGTGAAGAATCACCTCGGCCGCCGCCAAATGAGGGTTGACCTAAGGAGATATTCAAAGGCTGAGGATAGGGAATGGGCAAATTAGATCCCACGACACCAAACCAGAAAAAATGAAAAATTTGAAGTGATGTGTTTCTATAGATGCGATAAGATCTATGCTTTGATCTCCTTAATTGTGTAAACATACTGTTTTATCTAACTAAACCCAAATGTAAGTTTAATTAGAGTTCTGATGAAACTAGAGTCGAACGCAGGGATTGCTATCTAAAGATGCGGTGAAATGCTTGTTTTAGATCTTAACACAACTTTGTATAAATAATGTGGATGACTAGTTCTATTTTACCAATAATACTAAAATGCATTAAAAAAAAGGGGTGCGATGAGTATCACAGTTCAAGTGAAGCAAAATGCGGAGAGAAATGTAAGATTCCAATGAATGAAATAGGGTTGAGAAAAATAACTACTATCACCCTGAAGTAATGCATATACCACGTGTTCAAGCAACCTACTCATAATTACAAGCTACACTTCTTAGTGCATTCAACCACAATATCATATGCAATGAGCATTTAATGCAAAAGACCTACTTTATGTCTGAAGGTATTTCTTTTCTTGTTTAATGAGATCTAAAATCCCTTTCTTTTTCAAACAACAATTAGTTCTATTTAGAGTAACTTGTCGACTTGATCAAAATAGTTTATGAAGCATGCATTAAACAAGTTGAACGCTAGTATATGATTTACTCAATACATATTAGTTTCATTTTCCTCATCCCATTATGAAATTAGTTACTCATACTTGGTAAAAAAAGATGGATAGATAGAAAAATGTGATGGCATTCATATAGGTAATGAAAATTTTTCAACGTTACTCAACAATGCAAATGCTAATAAAAATATAAAGTGAAAGTTAAGGATAGAGAATCAAGCCATCATATGCAATTTCTTGCACCTTCTAGCTCCTTTGAATGACTGCTTCATGTTGACTGTGATGTGGTTGATGTGCTTCTTCCTTTGTTGCCAGTGGAAATCTTGAGCTCTCACTCAAGATTTCTCAATTAGATAACTTGGGAGGAAGTTATCTAGGGGAAGGAATAGAGAATTTTTGTAGAGCTTTCACCAATTTCTTTTTATCTCCTCAAGACAGGAATCTTGTGGCTATTTATAGGCGTCGATGAAGAGCATTTGCGTCTCTTGCTAATGGTTATGCTGACACAAGGCATTAATTTCCATAATCTGTCATGTTGCCTTCATCACGTCAACAGTTCACCGGCTTTGTCACGAACCTTTATGTCTGCTACCAACTTTGATTTGACCTCCACGGCCCATGCGTTAGTTGTATTTAATGTTTTGTCTTCTCTTATTGCATTGAACTTATGCGATTCCATTTTGGGTGTCAAGTTTTTCCATGCACTCTAGTGGCAACAGTTGCTTCACCGCTCTAAGTAGATTTCTGCATTAAAAAAGCTCAAATTTTATAATTTACAAGGATTATGATTTTTTGTATGCTAGTGATCGCACAATGTAATTATTTGCATGATTTCCTTGTTAAGTTAACACATTTTCAATGATTTTTCCAAATTCTGCTAGATAAGAGAAGTAAAATAACTTTTATTTCTACAAGTTATCACACCCTAATTTTAAAATAATGCCCGTCATCAAGCATATATTTAAACCCCAATATATCTTAACTTGCTTTGATGCATTAGCTAGACCTCTCAAAGTGCTTTTCTATTCAAGATTCGTTAGAGTGGTATTTTCCTTGGCTTTACTCCTCTACCTATGGAAATCTTTCCAACCCTTAAATGCAACAAACTTATTTCTAAAAAATCATTTACTCATTTCCAATGCTACCGTATATTTCTTTCTCAAAAGTGGGCTTTTTGGTTCAATGTTTAGAAGAAAAAAAAAATCTCCTTGATGTGTTTATTTATTTTAGTTTAGGTTATGCGCTGATCCATGCGTCTTACCTTCGTTTTGACTTGCCATCACGAGTGTTATGCAGACATCCAACTACGAGCAAGACACCCTTCTCATACTTAACTCATGCCTTGGCGAATTTTTCTTTGAATCACAAGCAGTGGAGTTGCGATCATTTCGACATTGATCATGATTCCCACCTTCATTTTGGCTTTCCCCTATGGGTGTCATGCAGACATCCAACTATGAGGGAGTTCCAATCTCACTGCCTTTTTTTATGTATATATATATATTTATTTATTTATATTTTTTCTTTTTAATAAGATACAACAAGGAGATATTTAAAAATAAACATAAATTTTGAACACATTAAGCTCAAATCTCCCCCAACCCTAAATCTAGAGAGCAGCATGGTTCTCATTACTGAAAAAGATATGTGGGAGACAAACGTAAAGAAAAGGCAAAGAAAATGGAGAAATTGCCATGAATTTCGACTGTAATTAATTACTACGATCAAAGCATACAAAATGTAAAATTTAAATTGAAAAATTCATAAAAACACCCACAAATTTAATTTTCGCCCACATCGTTGTTTGGTTCTGGAGGGGGTATGTCATCGTCCTCCGGAAACTGCAAGGGATTTTCAATATGTAGGGGAACGGCTGGTCTGACTACAAGGCGTGCAACAACGTTATAAAAGAATTGGATTATAAAGTGGAACTATTCATGCTGCCACTACATCTGTCGAAGGATAAAAGTCCGTGTGGTGATCTGTTGCGTTAAACCATTTGAACTTGGCGCTGGATGAATCATTGAAGCTCGTTTTATTGTTTAACAAGCTCTTGTTGTTGTCACCTTAAGTTGTTGAGTTGACCTATGATCTCACGCTGTTGTCGCAACAGCTCGTTGAAGCCTCCCATGATTAGCTCTCAAAGGTCATTGTAGAGGAATTTGCACTATTCATCATAATCTTGATCTTTAGTTGCATTGGGATCATGGAATTGATTGCTCTCACCAGCTGGACGCCCGCTGACCTCACCAATGCTAGATCTGTCGCTTGTTTCATATGTAGGAAGTGGATGGCTTGGGACATTAGTAGTAGGTTTTGTTGTGTGGACGCCTGGGACCTTAGGCTCCTTAGGAACCAGAGCCTTGCCTTGTTCATTGGGTGAAAGTGGAGGCGTTGATGGTCTAAGTGCTATCGAAAGAGAAGGTAGATGAGTATCGTCAAGAGAAAGAAGGCGCTTATTCAAATCAACGCCTAACTTGGAGGACTCTTTTAGTGTTGGTAACAAGAGAGCTTCTACATCAGAGTCGATCTGATGAGAGGGGGCAGGGGGTGCTTTGTCCAAATAGAGGCGGGGAGAATTCATTGTGGTAAAGAGAAGGTGACCTCTCATCTTGAGGTGTGACCACCTTTGTTGGCGTGGCGATCACTTTATCAACATCCACAACGCTAGACGCTGTGGTCGCCTTTCTTCTCTTAGGCTTGAGGGCTTGGCGGAAGACGGAGGCTATTTTTGCATTGGGCACTTAACTGGCTGCTTCAGCTGATTTTCCTCAGTTTGAGGCGTTGACAATCTGATCAGGCGGTGGAGAGATTGACTAGTAAGAACTCCTTTTTTCGCCATCTCTTTCTTATCTTCAAAAAGACCTTAAGCATCGAACAACCTTGTTATAAGCGATGGGAATAAGAGCTTCCCCATTGGTTTGGAGAATGAATTCCATATCTTTGGAGTGACTATGCGATAGACATCGATGAGAATATGCTTCATGATGCAATAACTTGCCATAATGCGATCTCTTGACACTGAATAGTCATGTGTCGTCAGAAACAACTTCTTTTTTATGAAACAGCTTCAGGCGTCAGGTTGTGCGGCGATAATGTCTTCATTCCTTTATTGGAAGTAATCCACTTTGCTCTAGGCTCAGCTACCAACCTCAAAATTTCCCTTTGTTCCTCACTAGTTGGCTCCTCAATGATCATATTACCTTCTGCTTCAAGAGCGTCTTTTAACTTATAAATGACGTTGATTTTCTTAATGCCAAAGCCAATCGTCTCCGTGCCAATATCTGCCCAATACTTTGTGGTATGCGAATTCCTGTCATAAAATGCCCCCACCATGCTAAGTTTTACCATTTGGGGACCTTTACAAAAGTCATTCTACCTCATTGCGTCGACTGCTTCAGTGATGAAAGTGGATAAGGGTGAACTCTTGGGGAAGAATTCTATTTCGAGGAGAATTGGTTATCTTCTTTTTGGTGCCTTCTCCTCACTTTACACCATGGGTGCTTTTTCTTTATCTTCTTTTCTGAGTGCCTCCTTTTTGTGCGCCGCGTTCTTCTTTGTGGTCTTTGCCACTTTTTTTCCTGATTGTTTCCCTTTTCCCGCTGCCTTTTTTTCGTCTTTTCTCCTCTTCTCTAAACTTTTTCCTTTCTTCTCATATCTTTTTCATGTTTTGCTAATGCTTTGAGCCTTTTTTTTTTTCTTTCCTCTTCTTCGCATCACTACCTTTTCTCATCTCTTCCTCAAATGCTATTGCGGCACAATCCATACTGTCCATTGATTTTTCTCTATTGCACGCTGCAGTTCTAGCATCTTCAATCTCCTTATCGCGTATTTCATGATGGAATTCTATTGCTGCGATGAGTAATTCGGCTTCCTTCCTTGTTTGCTTAAAGCTTTCTCCATTTTTCTTTGTTTTTCGGTCACTTTGGCCGTCAACTGCTCTCCAGATGAAGCGGTAGAACCATTTTCTTCAAGGTCTATGCGCAGTGCTGCTATCCTTTCTTCGACGCCTTCCCTCGGCCTCCTTGTAGCCTGATTTTGCTTAAACACGACGAACATCTTTTTCAAAGGTTTTTCCTTGACACTGGTCGGGCTTGGCGCATTGGAAGCCAGCGCCTCAGAACCGCTTCCAGCCATCACCTTGCTTGGCTGGTTCACTTATTCTTCATCCATAGACTTAAGTGGCTTAAGACTCATCAAAATTTTTCCATAAACCTCGCGCTCTCTCTCCTTCTTGCTTCATTGGTGCCTCCATCTTGCTAATGTTGGGATTGATGTCCTAAATCTAGTGTATCTCGTAGTTTTTAGTTATGTTAACACAAATTATTTATCTAATAAAATCTAAGGTGTTTTATTTGACGATTAGACTGCATTAATTCAATCCAATAAACTAAGATCCAAGGTTATTTTATCAAACGTAAACATGTACGTGGAGACATATAGGTGGATCATGTTTAAGTAATAACCTAAATGGTCTGCAGTAGATGGATAAGGATGGGTACCTTATCCTGGTGACACTATGAATACGATCTGCTTTGTAGATGTTACAATTGTTGTAAAGTGCTACAAATGATCTTATCTTGAACGTTCATGTGGAGACATGCAGGTGAGGGTATTCTATGCAAAGAGTTTGTATAAGACTGGACCATGAAATGAATAGACTCTCTATATAACATTGTTATTAGAATCGACTTACATTTCACTAGGATGACCATAGGAGACTTGACCTTAATCCTGAGTGAGTTGTGAACTCTTGTTAGTCCTTTGATTTGTATGGGTAAGAGTGGCCATGATAGTCAACTTAATAAACCTACCATTTTGGGGATTTGTCTGATTAGGGAACTGGGAACACAGTTACACAAGATGAAATTCACTCCTTCCCATTCCTTGGAAGAGTAGATAAATTACTCGCTTAATGGCTGGTTCCAGGTCTTGAACAATGAGCCTTAACCTCTCACTGGCCTAAGAGGTGTTAGTTTATAATTGGACTATAAACTCTTTGTCGATTAGGGGAATTAGTGGTACTTAAGAAATTAGATGTAACTGTAGGGGTAAAACGGTATTTTGACCTAACTGTAGTTATGAGCATTTGTGAAGAGTCATCATTCTGTTGATTTCTTATATCCATGTGTTGGGTTTTATGTCCTAAAATTCGAAGTTTGTAAAATGATAAACATTTTCTATTATCAATATACTTGTTATTGATCTCGTAAATTGTATGAAAGTCTAAATCCAATAAACTAAGACCCATGACTATTGTATGAGTACTTGAACTTTATGTGGAGACATAAGAGTGGATCGGGTTCGAGTAAATAGTCAAAATGATCTATGGTACATGAATGAGATTGGGTACCTTATTCTGGTAACACCATTGGATGCGACCTACTCTGTAGTTGTTACAAAGAGTTGTAAAGTGCTACATATGATGTGATCCTAATTCGTACATGTTATGACATGAGGAGTGGAAGCATCCTATGCAATGAGTTTGCATAAGATTAGGATCAAGAAATAAGTCACTCTTATTTTATAACGCTATTTACTGTTTAAAGACTGACTATTTCACCTAAATGACCTAGGTAACTCGATCTTAATCCTGAGCTAACTATGAACTCTTATTTATTATGGATTGCCCTTAGATTTACATAGTTGAGGGTTGGCTCAATAGCGCCGGCTCAATAAGACTCCCATTTCAGGGGTAAGACCAGATAGATAGCTGGGGACATAGGGTACAAGACGAAGTTCACGCCTACCCGATTTAGAGATAGGAGAAAGGTTGTTCTCTAAAGTATTGAATCCAGGTGTTGAACAAGGGGCCCCACTCTCTCATTGGACTGAGAGAGTTTGGTTTGGTGATTGGATCACAAACCAATTGTTCATTAGAGGATTAGTAAGGACTTGAGGAATAAGACGTAATCTCGGGGGTAAAACAGATATTTGACCCAGCCGTTATTACGAACAACCTGTGAAGGATCGACTTGCTGATTATGGTTAAATCATGTGGACATAATATATCTACAGTGAGGGGAGTGCAATTATGAGCTTTAGTGGAGTGACCCATTAGTTAACGAATAGGGATTAATTTGATCTAATGAACTTAGCCAATTAATCTCGGATCGTTGGAGCCCATGATCTGTAGGTTTGCGAGGTCCCCCTACTAGCTTGTAATGGACTAGCTCTAGAATAGCATGATAAATTAATTTGAAACGTTCAAATTAGATTTAAGGGAATTAGTAATTATATGAGATATAAATATATGTTTAATTTTAGAGTTAAACGAGATAGGAGAATTTATATATTTAAATATGATTTAAATATATAAAGATGGATATGTATTAAAATTAATTTAATATTAAATATTAAATTAATTAAGTTTTATTTAATAATTAATTTATGAAATTAATTAATTTTACATTTTTAAAAATCAAAATAGATTTTATAAAATCAAAATTATTTTTAGATAAAATTGAAAAATTGGAAAACAAAAACACAAAATGGAAAAATGGGTTTTTTCACTATCCACCTGTGAAGTAGCTCACACGTGAAGCTACATTTTGCCTTTGTCTTCTCCAAGCATGAGCTGTAACTCATGCAACTCTTCTCTTTGCATGTTGATTTGCAATATAATGAAGAGATTGGAGTGAAAATCGGGCATGCAATCAAAAGAGTTTTTAGAGAAAACTGGTTTGAAGAAAGGTTCTTCAACAAGGTTGCAGTAGTGAGCTTTTCTCCTTCATCCCTTGATTCAAGCTTGTTTTGAGTCCCACAACTCAATCTAGAGCACCAAGAGAATAGTGAGAAAGATCTTGAGGTGGTCTACAATAAGAAGTGGAGAAGATAGGAGCTGGAGATGGAGCTTTGAAGAAGTTCTACAAGAGGTATGTCTTGAAACTCATTTTTCCTGCAAAAGCATGCTTTATATTTTGCCAAAATTAGTGAATTTGAATGCTTAGATGATCCTTGTGCTTCCGCTGCTATTGATACAATCCTACACCATGGACACAGAAATAAATTTACAATGTGAAGAGAACATCTATCAGCCTTTAGTGGAGTGCCCAGTAGTATTGATTAATTGGATTAAATGAGTTTAATCAATTAATCTCATATTATTGGAGCTTCTAATTTGTAGGTCAATAAGGTCTCCTCGATAGCTGACTAAAGGAATGATTTGAATTGTTCAAATCAATTGATGGAATAACATATTGATGAGATTGATATAATATGGTTAATTACATGTTTGATCTATAATTAAGAGAGAAATATTTGAATAGGATTCAAATAATGAGTTTTTATTTATTTATTTTTATTTTTTATGAATCAGATTCATGAGGAATTAGTTAATTTTGAGAGATGGAGGCAAATAAATATATGATGTTTATTTAATTAATTAACTATATACATTAAATTAGATTTAATATATATAGTTATTTCTAGGTTTGCTAATTAATCGAATAAATGTTATTTGATTAATTGAGCCTAAGGGTAAACATGAAAATACTTGAAGAAGGGGAAAACCCGTCCCTATAAAAATTGTTTCTTTCGTCCAAATCAAGGTGAAGCATTCTTTTAGAAAAACCTAGCCTCCAAAGTTCTCTCAAATTCTCTCAACAATTTCTCCTCCCCACCACTCTATTCCTCTTCCTCCTCCAAGGATTAGAGACCACACTTCTTCCCTTGGATTCTAAGAGAATATCGAGATCTCTCTTATCGTGGTGTTCATAGTTTGTTGAGAACATCTAAATCTCAAGTGTTGATAAAGCCTCGACGTAGTGGGAGGATTGTACCCAACCTATCCGCTATTTGGGTTTAACAGAAACTCAAACCATCATATTAGATGATAAGGTTGAGGATCCATCATCTTACAAAAAGACAATATTTGATATTGACAAAGATGAATGGATCAAGAAATGGAGTCTATGCACTCCAATTCTGCCTGGAAACTTGTAGATCAACCTGATAGAGTTAAACCCATAGGTTATAAATGGATTTACAAGAAGAAACTGAGTGTAGATGGAAAGGTGCAAACCTTTAAGGCTAGACTAGTAGCAAAGGGTTATACCCAGGTTGAGGGAGTGAACTATGAAGAAACTTTCTCACCTATTGCTTTGATTAAGTCTATCCAGATTTTCTTATCTATTACCACATATTATGACTATGAGATATGGCAAATGGATGTCAAGACTGTATTTTTGAATGGTAATCTTGACAAACCATGTACATGATCCAACTAGAGGGATTCATTGAACAAGGTCAATAGCAAAAGGTTTGCAAACTTAATCAGTCCATTTATGGTGAAATATAAGGTTTGTTGTTGTGGTCAAATTTATGGCTTTGATCAAAATGTTAATGAGCCTTGTGTTTACAAGAAGATCATCAACAATTCAATAGTTTTTCTTGTGTTGTATTTAGATGATATCCTACTCATTGAGAATGATGTAGGTTGCCTGATTACCATTAAAGAATGGTTTATTTCTCAATTCCAAATGAAAGATCTGGGTGAAACATAGTTTGTTCTAGGGATCGAAAGAATAAAGACTAACCTTGTCTCAGGCATCCTATATTGACAAAGTTTTTGTCAGATATTCAATGAAAAATTCGAAGAAGGGTTTGTTATCTTTTAGGGCATAGATTTATCTTGTCTAAGGATTAGTGTCCTAAGACACCTCAAAATGTTGAGGAGATGAGATAGATTCTGTATGCATCTGCAGTGGGTAGCCTTATATATGCCATGTTGTGTACTAGACCCGACATCTGCCATGCAGTAGGAGTAGTCAGTAGATATCAATCCAATCCAGGATTTGATCACTAAACAACAGTTAAAGCTATTCTCAAGTATCTTAGGAGAATGATAAACTATATGCTTGTGTATGAGACTAAGGATTTGATTCTTACAGGATACACTAACTCTGATTTTCAGATTGATAAGGAATTCAAGGAAATCTACATAACAATGTTCACTCTGAATGGAGAAGCTATAGTATGGCATAGCATTAAGCAAGGTTGTATTGCGGATTCCACCAAGAAGGCTAAGTATGTAGCTGCACGTGAAGTTGTTCGGCTAAAAAAATTTCTCACAGATTTGGAAGTTGTTCCAAATATGTCCTTGCCCATCACACTTTATTGTGATAACAGTAGTGTTGTGGCAAACTCCAAGGAGCCTCGTAGCCACAAACGTTGAAAGCATATAAAGCACAAGTATCATCTTATTAGAGAGATTGTGCAACGGGGAGATATGATCGTCACAAAGATTGCCTCAGAGCACAATATTGTTGATCCATTTATAAAGGCTCTCATGACTAATGTTTTTTTAGGATCACTTGTAGGGTCTCGGTTTATGAGATATGAGTCATCCAAGCTAGGGCAAATGGTGGGTTTTATTGGGTATATTGTATGCCCTAGTTTATTATATTGTATATTGATACTTTACCTTACATTGTATATTGATAGTTTACTTTCCCACTCATCTTTTATTGTATTTTGATACATTCCACTAGCTTTGGACAAGTGGAAAATTGTTGGGATTAATGTCCTAAATCTAGCGTATCTCGTGATTTGTAGTTATGTTAACACAAATTATTTATCTAGTAAAATTTAAGGTATTTTATTTGACGATTAGACTGCATTAATTCAATCCAATAAACTAAGATCCAAGGTTATTTTATGAAACTTAAACATGTATGTGGAGACATATAGGTAGATCATGTTTAAGTAATAACTTAAGTGGTCTGTAGTAGATTTATAAGGCTGGGTACCTTATCCTGGTGACTCTACGAATATGATCCGCTTTGTAGATGTTACAATTATTGTAAAGTGCTACAAATGATATGATCTTGATCGTTCATATGGGACATGCGAGCAGGGATATTCTATACAAAGAGTTTGTATAAGACCAAACCACAAAATGAATAGACTCTATATATAACACCGTTAATTGAAGAGGCTTACATTTCACTAGGATGACCATAGAAGACTTGACTTTAATTCTGAGTGAGTTGTGAACTCCCGATACCACAAAACTAGGCTTTAATGTCGATTTAAGACTGACATTATAGGGGTCAATTGAAAACCGACATCAAAGATCGTGTTATAAAAGATCTTTAATGTCAGTTGTCTTTAATGTCTGTTTTAAACCGACATTATAGATGACTAAGATTTTAATGCCAGTTATCTTCAATGTCACTTTTCAATCGACATTGAATACTATTTTGAATGTCGATTTTCAACCGAAATTAAATATTATCTTCAATATCGGGTTTTCACCTGCTTTTTGTTATTAATTGTCCAATATCACATGTCTGTCATCGTTTTATTATTGAGATAATAAAAAAAATATTTTTTTTGCTTATGCATATGGAAACCAATAATATATTTTTTTAATTAGCAACAACAATATTTATCTTTTACCTATACATTCATAAAATAAAATCTAATTATCTACTTTGAAGGGTCATATAGTTACATTCAACAAAAACAGAACAAAATTAAAATAATCGTGCAATTAAATCTAGTCATGCCAAAGTTATAGGTTGAATTCTTTCCAACAAAAACAAGAACAAAACAACTAAAGTAATACATTATATGTACAATTATTACTAAAGAAAAGAAAAAGTAGAGAGGAAAAGTTAACTTTAGAGGAAAAGTTCACAGATTGAGTTATAGCTAACTTGACAAGGCTTGAAAACTTGTGTAATGAACTCAGATATTGATTCTTCTGTTGTAAAAATTTTAGAATGATCACTCAACAGTTTGGCACTTCCATATGATGATATAACATCAAATTCAGATTAAGCTTTTGCAGCAGTAGGTACATCAACAGGATCCTTCAATGAAGATGCTATAATGTTAGATTCAGATAAAGCTTTTGCAATAATAAGTAAATCGATCCTTCAATTGTGCTTGGACAAGAGTTAAATGCTTATGAACAGGTTGCACCTCCTGCAATATAATCCTTATATATATCACATACTCTAATCATGAGAAGGTAATAACATGACATGGAAAATAGATTAAAGGGGAAAAATTCAGCAAACATGACTTTGTTCAACAAAATTTGGTCATCCCTATCAAGAAATTAAAGGGAAAAGTTCCAAAAAAAAAAAAAAAAGAAAAATTAAAACAAGTAAACCGCTAGCTAATTCTTATTTTTTAAAAGATTGTTGAACAATTCATGAATTTCAGCACATAAATGTTGGGAAGGGAATGGAAATACTAACCAATTTCTTTCTCTATCAACTTGATCAAATTCAAAGCCCTTGTCCATCATCACTATACACTTCATCAAGACACTCCTAGAATAATAAATTCAAGTTCCAAGGTTAGAACTTAGTTTAAAACCTTAATCGAAAACTCGAATACTGTTTAGAATGAATAATCTTACCTACAACGACTTTGAACCCCAATCCAAAAACTTCTGATCAAGCCTAAACTACAAACAAAGCATATCCAATTGTTAAAAGCTAATTTATAGCATCTAAATTTAATTGAGATAACTTTAAATGGTGCCTTTCAACCTAAAACTCACCAAAACAAGCTTGGCCATTGCTGAAAATTGTTCGAACAATTCCAAATCTATTTCGAAACTATAGATACAAGCTTTCAAACATGAGAGACAAATCTAAAGGATTTTAAACTAGTTCGAAAAGAAATTTAGAATCATTAACCCACTGAAACTTACCCAAAAGAACTTGAAGCCTTACTGGTTGGTGTCCAATTAGATGTGATCCTACATCAGTATACATTACATAAATCACTGGAGAAATTCATATAACAAACTTCATCATATCCATCCGATCAATATCAACTAACTTGCTTTTTTAAGCATTAAAATTAAACATAACTAACTAAAGCCAGATTTCATATTCTAATGATTTGCCATCTTGAAGTACATAATAGTTATGAAGGCCCCTAATGTTTGAAATACTTTATAAAATAGTTGTTGAAATTCATTCAATACTTTAATGGCAATGACTAATGAATAGATTATGTGCAAAAGAGAAGATGCCTAGAGCACAAAATTTTCCCTAAGAAGAAGGAGGATGCCTATAATATACCTAGACAGTCAAATGTGAAAACCTTTCAATGTCAGCACCCATCAAATTCACATGAATAATAGGTCTCCACGATAAAGCTTCATTTTTCCTACATATAACTAGGCAAGTTGCTCACTTCCATATTGTGAAACTATAAACATTCATTTTGAAATTCTAACAAATGTTAAGTACAATCACAAGCAAAACAAGCCTATTTCTTCATTTAAGAAAATCCTCCATCTAAGTTTGAATGTTCTTCAACTTTGATTCCTACCGTTGGTTGCCTAGTTTCCCAAAATTGTAAGTAGTTCATAACGTAATACATAATCAAAATTTGTTCAAACTTCCAAGGATATTTGATTCATAGATCATCCACCACAAGAAGAATCTCCAATATTAAGTTTCACATGCACATTAGCTAGTTATAACAAATTGTATTAATGATTAAAGGTATGCCACAAACATGCATCTTGAACTTGACTTTACAACTCTCTATCGACTAGGCCAACTCGAAGTGATCACAACCAAAAATTTTATATAACAAGATGATAATAATAAACATCATATGACAACGATTAGAGAGATGAAAATACAAACAAATCCACCATGTTTCAAGCCCATGTTGATGTATTTTTACCTTGTCAAGATTCTCCAACATTATACTCTTAACTTTGGATACTTGAGCCTTCACTTTTATCAACTTTTCAATCTCTTCTGCATGCTCAATGATATACTTCATGTGCTATTTCATAATTGGCCTGCAAAATATGAGCAAGGCTATAGATATGAGCAACGACCATATCTTTTTTTAAAGTTGGCTTTCATCTGTTCAAAAAAGGCTATAGATATCTGCTTACTGAGAGATTCTTTTGCCACAACACAGTAAGCTGCAAAACTCCATGAAGGTACCATTTATATGATACTAAAACAAGGCGGAGTCCCTCAACTTAAATTCATGTAACAAAAATTATTGCACCAAATAATTCAATACATTAAACAGGCTAATTCATTAAAGCCATCAGTAGTTAGCATAAAAGAAAGGGAGAGAATCTACACTTCTTGGATAAGAAATTTGGTGCACTTTCTTTGCTTCAGCATTTGAAAATTGTAGTAGAGGTGAGCGTATGGCAAACTAGAAAGGTTTGATAAATTATCTTAAAATAATTTAATTGACTTCCATGAGGAAACTTCTGCAACCTATAAGAAAGAGAGAAAGTAGAAGAGAGGAGGAATTTATAAAAGCAACTGTATGCTTGACCATATTTAAGAAGTATGCTTGACAATTTTTTCCAAACCCTTTTTGACTAAGTGATCACACCAACTCAATCAGATCATATTTTGTCAAAGTCCTCTTTACCATAAATTACAATGTTAGTCTAGTAATGTAATTAGATGTAGCTATATGATATTGATTGCAAACATTTATGCTAAATATATATTCTAGTGATCATATTTACCTCTCAACTCATAAAACTGTTGAGGTTGATGCCCCAAATCTCGTAGGGTCCTATAGTTTGTAAACATTGTATGAACAAACTCTTATGTGATTAATAATATTTGATATTTTATTCACTTTGTCTATAAAATATGTGATCTTTTAGTTGCATTAACCACAAACCAGTAAACTAACATCCAAGGTTATCGTTGTAACTTAAACATGTCTGTAGTACTAAGAGTGCAACTGTCGGTCTTTAGTGGAGTGTCAGACAATTAATATATGGTGGATAATGTAATTAAAGAGTTTAATTAATTATTCATATACCGCTGAAGCTTCCAGCTATAGTTCTATAAGGTTCCATTGGTAGCTCAAAATGATTTAGTTGAGAATCAGTTTATGGGTTACTTTGAATTGTTCAAACTAACAAGAGGGATTTAATTATATATCATATTATTAAATTGTTTCAATTATATATGATATAATTGTCATAATGTATTTGATAATTATATTTTAATGGGAGGAAATAAATATTTGAATGAGATTCAAATATATTATCTATGAATGTGATTCATAGTTGATAAATTTAATATAAATATGATTTATATTAAATGTCATAAAATAGAAAAAAGAAACTATAATTTATATTGTATGTGATACAATATTAAAACTATAGGTTATATGTTATATTTGATATAACATATAATTTAATAAAAATATAATATAATAAGTTAGTTATCATATTTATTTATATTATTTTATTATTATTTGAATAATACATTCACTCTTTTCTCTCCAACCACCTTAATGGGTGGTTATTGATTTTGTGGCAAGAGGAATAAAATAAATTTGATTTTTTTCTTTTTTCTCTATGGCTAACGTTGGAATTGTTGAACGATTGAGAATTTATAGAATTGTTTTGTGTCCTTATTCTTGGAAAAGCTTTCTCAATCTTCTACCTCATCCACCCTAAACTCTCCCTCCAAACCAAAATAGTTAGAGCCCACCACTTCTGGGTTCTCACCCCGAGAATACCAAAGGCTTTTTATGGTAGTGTCCCTGTTACTGTTTGAGATATCTTGAAGAAGGTCTTCAAGAGTTGCTGTTTCTATTCGAGGCTCGTGATTGTTTGAGGGAGTTTTACGTGAAGAAATGTTTTTCAAGGGTAATGTATATTGAACCCTTTATTTCTTGTAAAAGCATGCTGTAGTTTAACTTTAAATGCATATCTATTGTATGTTTACTGTAAATTTTGTTTTCAATAATTAATGGAATTTGGACGATTCGCTTCCGCACAAAGATCTCTTTAATACAAGTTCCTTCATAAACAACATGAATTATAACAAACTTACGATTTTATAGGCTTTCAATTTGTTGTTTCTAAAAAACAAAAAAGATTGATGTATGTTTAAACTTTAAATTTGGAAAGCAAAAAGAACAAAAAATCTGGTTTACGAGATTGACTTTAATATGTAGAAAAATAAGGGGAGATTTTTGCAATGAAAAATAAGGAGTTTGGGGTAAACAATAAATAAACATAGTTTTTTCATTTGTCTAAACTTATTGGATTTGATTTGATGATTGTCGTTGTATAATTTTTAACATAAACAATTTGAATTTTCTTTAACTTGAACTTTATTTATAAAAATCTATACTTTGACCACGGTGTCTTTGTTATTTATGGTATTATTAGTTGATTTCATTACCAGAAATAGTGCATTTAGGTTACCGTTACCAACATCCGAAGCTTGGGAATGTGAAAGTAATCGTAATTTGAAGTCTCAGAATGAAAATTTCTTGTTTAAAGTGGAGGATAGAAACACCGAATTAGATGCCAATACTGAAAGCAAAATCCAACAAACAAAATTTCATTACAAATTCTCCGGTAATTCTACAAAGCAAATACGAAATAGAACCAGATCTGAATTATTTCAAAAATGTAAGAAAACTACAAGTTCAAGAATCAAGACTTGCCATCTCTATCATATGATTAAGTTAATTAAAGTAATAGAACAAAATCTCAAGAGATTATAAAAAAGAGAAGCACTCACTTTTGATTTGACGAATGCATAAAGTCGACGAGCGTCCGACTTTGCAAAAAGAGCTTATCACGCCAACGATCGGTTCGAAAGACCTATGAGTAGATCAGGTAAGTAGACGACTAGATCGAAAAAGCCCATGACTAGATCTATAGATCTTATGCCGGTGACCCACCTCCACGACCAGAGCGAGCTGGACGACGATATGAACGTCATGACGAAGCTGGCAGACCAAATCTGACAATCAGAGCCAACACGTGAGATTTTCACAATCGAGATTGTAAGAACGAACCAACACGTGAACTTGAAGCCGACAACCGAGCTCTACAATGGGCGTGAACGGCACGTGATTTGCACGACTAAAACGACACGCAAGAGACGACGACGACGACGCTGAATGACAATGATGGATGACAAGTTCAAAGGTGATGATCGGTAGGGTCAAGGGGGAGAGGGTTTAGAAGAGAGAAGTGAGAAAGGAGAGAGAAGAAAGATAGTGAAACTGAAGAGAGATATTTTTTTACTAATGAAAAAAATAAGCATCTTTAATGTCGATTTAAAACTGACATTAAAAGTTCGTTTTTTTTAAAACTGTCATTATACCTCCGTTTTTACTTTTTTCCACCGATATTAAAGCCCAAAATTCTTGTATTGTCTTGTTTAGGATGGCAGTGTTTTGATCTTTGTGGGTGAGAGTGGTCATGATAGCCGAATCAATAAGCCTACCATTTTGGGGATTTTTCTGAGAATACAGCTACACAAAATGAAATTCCCTCATTCATATTCCTTAGGAAAGTAGATAAATTACTCTCTTAATAGTTGGTTCCAAGTCTTGAACAATGAGGCCTCAACCTCTCACTGGACCAAGAGGTGTTAGTTTCTAGTTGGACTATAAACTATTTGTTCATTAGAGGAATCAGTAGTACTTAAGAAGTTAGATGTAACTGCAGGGATAAAACAGTATTTTGACCCAGCTGTAGTTATGAGCATTTGTAAAGGGTCATTGCTCTGTTGGTTGGTTATATCCATGGACACAGAAATAAATCTAAAGTGTGAAGAGTACATATATCGGTCTTTAGTGGAGTACCCGGTTGTTAATGAATATTGGTTAATTGGATTAAAGAAGTCTAATCAATTAATCTCATGTCGTTCGAGCTTCTAATCTGTAGG
The DNA here is from genome assembly GCF_027475165.1 of Benincasa hispida. Classification (NCBI taxonomy): domain Eukaryota; kingdom Viridiplantae; phylum Streptophyta; class Magnoliopsida; order Cucurbitales; family Cucurbitaceae; genus Benincasa; species Benincasa hispida. The sequence continues at coordinate 8,592,064 of NC_143479.1, forward strand.
TCCATAAGGTCCCTTTGATTGCTTACTAAAGAAATTATAAGAGGAATGATCTGAATTGTTGAATCAATTGATGGAATAGCATATTGATGAGATTAATATAATATGGTTAATTATAAATTTGATCTACAATTAAGAGAGAAATATTTGAATAGGATTCAAATAATGATTTTCCTTTAATGAATCAGATTTATAAGAAATTAGTTAATTTTGAGAGGTGGAAGCAAATAAATATATGATGTGTATTTAATTAATTAACTATATATATTGAATTAGATTTAATATATATAGTTATTTATTAGGTTTGCTAATTAATTAATTAAATATTATTTTATTAATTGAGCCCTAAAGGAAAACATGAAAATACTTAGAGAAGGGGAAAATCGTTCTCCATATAAATTGTTTATTTTGCCCAGATTAAAGTGAAACATTCATTTTGAAAAACCTAGCCTCCAAAAGTTCTCTCAACAATTTCTCCTCCCCATCATTCTCTATTCCTTTTCCTCCTTCAAGGGTTAGAGACCACACTTCTACCCTTGGATTCCAAGAGAATATCGAGGTCTCTCTTACGATGGTGTTCATAATTCGTTGGAGGTTTGTTACGGAGAAAAGCTTGGGATTTTCGTGAAGATTAAGGGAATCTCCAAAGGTAAGAAATTGTTCTTCATTTTCTTCCATTCTTTTCATAAGCATGCTGAATTAAAAATGTTTATCCTCTATATTATGCTTGGTGTTGTATTTTGTTTCTTTTGAACCAAAACCAAAAATGCAAAGTATTCACATGCTTGCGCTTGGTATTCGATCCCTTCAGCTAGTGCATGAAGTTGGTTGCTGTCTCTTTTCTTTTGGGGAAGAAAATCGAGACAACGCCTACTCTTGGTGGTGTTCTGTGTCAATCGTGAAACGGTTGGGGTTGAACGGTGGAATTGCTCCAACCATGGAGGGTGGTGCATAGATAGGTGCGGCCACGATTGAAATTTCGATAAGGTTGAAACCTACCGACGACACTACTACTTCGTATGAAGACGATGAAGCTACCACGGGATTGGATGAAATAGGACTAGGTTGGTGGGCCATTTCAAAATTTTTGGTAAGAAAAGGAAGATGTTTGAAGGTTTGGAAGGTTAAAGATCATCGGAAATTTGCTGGAACTCGAAGGGTTTAGGGTTCTTTGAAAGCGTGAAAGGTTGGCAGGCGAGGGGATGGGGTTTAAATAAGTTTAGGGAAAACGCGTGTTTTGAGGCTAACGTCACCCTCATGATGGATCATTTAATGAAAGCGTGATGTGATGGAATGTTAGACAACGTGCATGATGGAGGTCCTTTCACCTACCATTGATGGTCAGATTAGATGTTTGAGGTACTATTTCATTCGATGAGCATATAAGATGCGTAGAACTACGCATCCCATACTCATCGCAACACTCATTCGTTTTTCGACCCTAATACTAAAGCTATTCCCAAGGAAATCCCAATCATGCCAAGAAATCATATTTCACAGAAGTTTTAAGCAAAAATAATTAAATAAATAGAAAGTAAAATTCAAACTAAGAAATAAAATATAAAAAGACAATATATGTTCCTGCAAAGATGTCACCTTTTCCATCACAGGGTCTTTTTTACAGCATCATTCAGGTTTTCCTAGGTCAATGGAGGCTTTCTCGCGATCAATTTTGTCTCCATGGCTTAAGTCTTTGACCATTAACCTTTGTCAGGTTTGATCCATCCTCCTGGTTAGTTCCATCGCTCCATGAGGGTAGATATTTTTAATTATAATTGGTACCGACCATCATGATTTCAATTTCCCTGGGAACAATCGAATATGTGAGTTAAATAAAGAAGCTTTTTGTCCAATCTCAAAACTTTTCTTATTTATGTGTTGGTTGTGCCAACGCTTCATGCGCTCTTTATAGATTTTGGCGCTCTCGTACGCCTGCAATATCCATTCATCTAACTTGTGCAACTGTAATTTCCTTGCTTCCCCTATTGTGTCGATATTGAAGTTGAGTTTCTTGGTTGCCCAGAACACTTTATGCTCAAGTTCCACTGGCAAGTAACAAGTTTTACCAAATACAAGTACGTAGGGAGACATTCCAATGAGCGTTTTGTATGCCGTTCGGTAGGCCCACAACGCCTCATCTAACTTATGCATCCAATCCTTCCATGTTGTACTGACGACCTTCTTAAGTATAGACTTGATTTTTCTATTAGACAATTCAGTTTCCCCATTGGTTTGAGGATGGTAAGCTGTCATGATTTTGTGATGGACATTATTTTTAAGCAAGAGTTTGTTAACAATGCAGTTGATGAAGTGGGTGCCTTTATCGCTTATGATGGCACGCAGAGTGCTAATGCGAGCAAAGATGTTTTTCTCGAGGAATTTTGATACTGTCACCGCATCATTTGAGGCATAGGAAATTACTTCGACCCATTTCGAGACATACTTAACAACTACTAAAATGTAGTTGTGGCCATTGGATGGCGAAAATGGGGTCATGAAGTCTATTTTTTAGACATGAAATAACACTCATTTTGAAGTACCTTAAGTGCTATACGTTGACCCTCAAAATGCCCATTGAATGGTGACTCATGGCATTAATATAAGATGTGTTGATTTATGGTCTTAGGTACATATTGTCTAAAAATATGGTCTGGACCTTGCTTGTAAAGGCGAGGCTCGTCTCAATAATATAATTTGCATTCATGTACCAGCTTTTTCTTTTGTTGTGAAGCATATTCTTTTGGGAATTGCTTGCATACTAGATAATTACAATATCAGCATACCATGGCAAAATTTCATCAATCTTCAATACTGCCTCATCAGGGAAATAGACGTTGAACTTTGGTTGTAGCTGATCACATTCAACGTTCTCAAGTCGCGATAGGTGGTCTGCTACCTTGTTCTCTGATCCTTTCAATCAATAATTTCTATATCGAACTTTTGCAAAAGAAGCACCCATCTAATCAACCGCGGTTTCACATATTTTTTAGTCATTAGATACTTGATCGCCCAGTGACCTGTATGAATAATAGCTTTTGATCCCAACAAATAAGGTATGAATTTCTCAACTACAAACACTACTGCAAGCAGCTCTTTCTCGATTGTTGTATAGTTCATATGAACACTATCAAGAGTTTTGCTTGCATATGCAGTCGGCTGAAGAATCTTGTCTTTGCACTGTGCTAGGGCTACCCTCATCGCGAACTCACTTGCATCGCACATTAGTTCAAATGGACTTGACAAATTGAGTGCGATTAAGATAGGCACTATGACTATCGCTTGCTTTAGTGTTTCAAATGCTCTCAAATAGCCATGGTCAAATTCAAAAGTTCTATTAACTTCAGAATCTTTGACAAACCGGCAATAGAACCTGACATTTCCAAGAAAGCTTCGTAGTGTCTTGACATTTTTAGGCAGTGGCAGTTTTTCCACAGCTTCTATTTTCGCTTTATCGACCTCTAACACCAATTTGGATACTTGTGCCTAAGAAAATCTCTTCTGTTACCATAAAATGACATTTTTCCCAATTTAGAACCATTTTGGTGTCTTTACACCTTCTCAATATTTTTTTCAAGATTGGCTAGGCATATGTCATAGTTTCTCCTATAAACTGAAAAATCATCCATAAAAATTCCTACTGATTCTTTCAGATAGTTAGAGAAGATGGCCATCATGCACCTCATAAAAGTGCTAAGGGCGTTTCATAGCCTAAAGGGCATGCGCTAGAAGGCGAATTTCTCATATCGGCAGGTAAAGGTTGTTTTCTCTTGATCCTTTGACACAATCATGATTTGATTGTACCCTGCATAGCCATCTAGAAAGCAGAAGAAGCTATTCCCTAATAATCTATCTAGCATATGATCAATAAAAGGTAAGGAGAAATGGTCATTCTTTGTCGCCACGTTAAGCTTTCTATAGCTCATACAGATCCTTCATCCCATGACCATGTGTGTAGGGAGGAGTTCGTTTTTTTGATTAGGAATTACCGTGATACCACCTTTTTTGGGAATGCATTGTACAAGGCTTACCCATTTACTATTTGCAATGGGAAAGATAACCCCTACACCCAACCACTTATGATCTCTTTCTTTAGAACTTCCTTCATCGCAGGATTGAGCCTGTGTTGATGTTCAATAGAGCAGTTCTTTCCATCTTTATGTTGAATTTATGCATGCAATAATAGGGGTTGATTCCCCTGATATCTGCTAGGATCCATTCTATCACCTTAATATACTTCTTTAAAATCTTTAAAAGAGCATCTTCGTTTTCTTAAGAGAGTGTTGTTGAGATGATAACAGGTAGAGTGTCATGTTCACCAAGAAATGCATACTTTAAATGAGTAGGGAGCACTTTTAATTCCAACACAGGTGATTGTTCAAACGAAGGCTTGATCTTGCTTTCTCGATTTTCTAAGCTTAAAGACTCAAAATTCCTCTGAATTTCTTTTACCGCATAACATGATTCAAGCTGATGAACATTTATCTTGTCTTTCTCTTATTCCATCACTTTATTGATTTCAAATTCAAGCTTGAAAGGCCAATCATCTCATTACAATTGCACGACATGCATTGATTTCATGAGGATATTCCATCGCTTTGAGAATGTTAAACTTCATCTTCTGGCCGTTTACCTATTGGTGATTTCTCCTTTGTACACATCAATTTGTGTTCTTCCCTTGGAGAGAAAAGGTCTTCCCAAAATGATGGATACATCCTTGTCAGCTTCGTAGTCCAATAATATGAAGTCGACGGGTAGAATAAATTTATCCACCTTCACCAGCAGATCTTCCAATTTCTCTTCCAGATGTACTACTAAATGGTCTGCCAATTGCAGGGTGACTGTTGTGGGTGCAAGCTCTCTTATTCCCAATCACTTGAATACTAATAATGGCATAAAATTGATACTGGCTCCCAAGACGCATAGGGCTTGCCCTATGTGAACTCCTTTGATTGAACAAGGAATAGTAAAACTTCCCGAATCTTTCATCTTATGTGGAACATTCTCTTGTATAATGGCACTGCACTCCTACATCAATGTTACCATTTCATGGCTGCCTACCTATCTTTTCTATGTGAGAATTGAAAGAACTCTTAATGAAAAGCATGCATGGGCGCGTTCGGATTATTTTGATTTCATCATGACCGAAATACAACACATACATTCTAACAGATAGTTATGCAAATTAACACTAATTAACGACATGCTTTGACAACTAAAATACAAGGGAATGAGTTTACATACCAGTTTAAGACTCTCTTTAATCTCAAACTCTATGCAGCAGAAGAACCTCTACGAACTTTATCACCTAGCAAATCAGTCGGCTACGGCAACACGATTGTCTACACGGACGGCAGCAACACGAACAAGTACGAACAAGGAGAAGCAGGGATGACAGCACCAGTTAGAGCCCTTGGTGTTCTCGGAGTGAAAGTCCAATGTGTGGTCTTTAGTGAATTTGGTAAAGGTCGGAGGATAGGCTGATCGTGTAGACGATAAGTAAATGGGAGAGACAACTATCATATAACAGAGTGCTTATCGTTTAGACAAAGCTACATGTTCGTGTAGGTTTTACTAAGCGATCGTCTAATAAGAGGTAAACGATCGTTTAGAAAATGCAGCACGCTAGGTGATCGTTTCGAGAAAGGCGTGTGATCGTTTAGACGTGAGGTGTGCATTCGTTTAAACGATGAGACTCTATCGTATAGGCTCTCAAGCTAGGCGACCGATATGCTTTCACACCGATTGCAAATTTTCGAACTTTTTGCAAAATTAAACAAATTTTCATTTTATTCTTAGGTTACAATAACCGACTACGAATTGTCCCACTAACGCACGATCGATGAGAGGTTTTCGGCCAATTATCATATAATTAATCAATTTAATTAATAAATATAATCATATTATATTCTTACCCTATAGTTTGATATTATATATCTACTTCCACTTGATATAAATCACATTTATATTTAATTTCCTCCAAAATAAAGTATCTTATACATATAGCCAATTATATCATATATAATCGAACTTCCTCTTGTAAATTTGAACATTTCAAATTGACCCCAATACGGATTCTCGACTTTATCCAAGCTACCTAGGAGATCTAATGGACCTGTGGCTCGAAGCTCCAACGGTACGTGAATAGCTGACAAAACTCTTTAGCCATGAGATCCACCATTCTTTAACTGCCAGATGTTCTACTAAAGACCAACAACTGAACTCTTCTTACCACAGATATATTTCTGTGTCCATCGGATATAACCAATCATGAGTACGATGACCCTTCACAGATGCTCATATATATAGCTAGGCCAATTTATCGTTTTACTCCTGTAGTTACATCTCACTTCTTAAGTACCACTGATTTCTCTAATGAACAATACAACATAGTCCAACTATGTATGAAACCTCTAGGGCCAAGAGAAGGTGTGTGGCACCACATCGTTCAAGCCCTGGAATTAACCCTTAAAGGAGCTATCTATCTACTTGCCTCTGCCTCGAGGAAGGAGTAAATTCCATCTTGTGTAGCTGAGTTCCCAGCTCCCAAATCAGACGAATCCCCAAAATGGTAGGTTTGAATCGGCGACCTAGCCACTCACACCATACAAATCAAATGACCGCCCTCAATGGTAGGAGTTCCTAACTCACTCAGGATTGAGGTCATGTTACCTATGGTCATCCTAATGAGTGAAGTCTCTATCATGAACAGTGTTATATAACGAGATGTTAACACTTCATGGTCAGGTCTTATACAAACTCTTTGTATAGGACGCCCCCGCTTGCATGTCTCTTACACAAATTGATCAGGATCAGACCATCTGTGACAAGTCACAACACTTGTGACCATTCCACTAAGCAGGCCGCATCCTCCGAAGCGTTACCAGGATAAGGTTTCTCTCCTATATCTATATACTATAAACCATTTTGGTTATCATTCAAGACATGATCCACTTGTATGTCACCACATACATGCTTAAGTTACATACAAATAACCAGGGATTTTATATTTTTTGGTTTGTGGTAAAGCAAATAAAACATACAACTGAGCAAAATCAAGATGTGAAGTAAATATCATATATTATACAACACACCATTCGTACAAACTATTTATAAACTATAAGACACGAGACTTTAGGGCATCAACCCCAACAAGAATATCTTTTAAAAATTTCGCATAAGGTGATATTTGTTCCAACACCTCAATTAGTGGAATGTTGATGTGTAGTTGTTTTAACACTATAAGGAAACGTTGAAATTGCCCTTCATCATTATTTCTCCTCAACCGTTGCGAATAGGGAGGGCTATGTATTTCTGAATCATTTAAAGTTGAAGTTTCCTCAACTGAATCTCTTAGTTCATCTAGACTAAAGTTTGCATTGGTTGTCTATCAGACTATTGATCTAAAGATTATCCATGCACATAATGGTTAGATTTGCTTATTGAATTTTCTCTTTTTTGATTTTCCTTCATTTTCTGGCTGCTTCTCAATGTCACTGCGTGACATTGTTCTTTACTTGAAATTCTCTCATTGCAAGGAACTTTAATGTTGCTTGGTAGTGATCCTTGTGGTCTACTTTTCAATTCTCCAACGATCTACCCCATTTGAAGTTCAAGATTTCAAATAGAAGATGCTTGACTTTGTAGAACTGTCTCATTTTTTTGTATGTATTCTTTTAATAGATTTTCAAGAGGTGAAAAAGTTGCTGGTTGTTGCGATGAGCTTGACACCTGTTGGTGTCCATTCTGTTCTTGATGGAATCCAGGTGGTCCATCTCTAGGGGCATCATGATGGTTGGTCTGTACTTTCTGATTTCCACCCTAAGAGAAATTTGGTTGGTTTTACCAATTAGTCCTACAACTTAATCTAAGGCGCCAAGAGAATAGTAGGGAAGATCTTGTGGTGGTTCCTATTCAAAGGAAGGGAGGATTGCAGCTGGAATTCGTGACTCAAAAGTATCTTCAAAGATTAGTGTTGATACTATCTTTTAGTTATGAGCATGCTGAATTTAAAGCCAAAATTGATGAATTAGAATGCTTAATGATCCTATTTTCTTCTATTGCATGCTTCCTTATTCCAACATACACTATACCCCAGTAATAGATAACTTGTAGAAATACAAATTATTTTGCCTTTTTATCTAAAAAAAATAGGAAAAAGCTCTGAAATGCAACAACTGGATAAGAAATTCATTGAAATAACATGATCACACACACACAAAGCTTATTTGTTTAAAAAAAAGTCATAAAAATCGCACTTTGTTTGATGTAGAAAGTCTATTTATGTGATTGTAAGGAGCTCTTAATGACAATAGGGGGATCGCATAGTTGAACAAGTTGGTGGGTTCATACGGTGGGAAATGACATGATGTCTGGGTGGTGAAAGTCAAATCAAAGACCAAGTTGGTAACTGATAAGAAAGCTTCACGGTGAGCCAATGTACTTCTGACGGGAAGCAATCGACGCATCAGGGTATGAAATTTAATGCACCTTATCTGCATAATCATTAGTGAGAGAAGACAAGCTACCCTTGGATGCCTATAAATACATGATAACTTGTAGAAATACAAGTTATTTTTGCCTTTTTCTTAGAAATATGCAACAATAAAAAGGAAGAAAATGTGCCAATCTGGTGAATTTATATAAGAAAATCAAAGTTGTGCTAAGGTACCTAAACACACACGCTAACTGCATTTCGTGGTCAAAGTGCGGCAAAGTTTATGTTTTGCAGGAAAACAAGAATCATTGCATGCGCCAATCCTTTAAGGAAAAACACAATCAATGGATGCCTAGGGATTTCTGAAATCGTACAACAGATATTTTTTATGTACTCCCTGATGGTTAAATATGATGCAGCGCTGATGTTCTCACCTACCTTGACAAATGATAGCAACTAATCAGAGTGGGAGTTCCAAGGCAGAACAACGCATAACTCTATAAATAGAGCCTTAGCACATCCAATGAGGGGATCAGAAGGTTGACAATCAGAGAGAACATTCTATCCCAAAATTCCATTCCTTTCTAGAAGGCCCACCGGAGAAGGATCCTGAGAAGGACTTTCACCACTCCATCCATCACATCAAGCCGACAATCATTACCACCATCATATCTTATCCAGAGATTGATATTGATTGTGAATCCATTTTATTCCATTTTATTAACGAGTTGTAGAATTTGCTTGATTGACTTCTTGGACAACTTGTATTCGAAAGATTCTCTTATCTCAATATTATCACTGTGTTCATCTCCACTTTACTTTATGTTCATGCATTCGTCATTTCTTCTCTCATGAATCACTAAACCCTTAAGGTAAGAGGAAATGTCACTTTTATGATTTAAATTACATCTTAAGACACTACCACATTCGCTTAACATATGTTGAAAGATACTTACCTGCAAAAGCCAAGTTGAGTCATACAATCAATTCCGCGAAAGAGAAAAGTTGATAGAACCTGCTAAACGAAACAAGAAGTATTTCTAGAGATAGAAACAACCTTGCGTCCTATAGCATTCCCATTTACATGCCATAGAAATATGACCATTGAGGCAACCACCAAAAGGTGTGCGCCAATCGAGAACAAGACCGGTGGTAGAATCCACAATGAGATTATTGATTTTTTTTAGTTACCTCCCTCTAGCCCTTCCTTCTCCATATAGGCCCTTGTTTAGTCAGTAGCATTACTCACCCATTCCCATCTCACGATTGTTAGGCCCTCAGTTACTTAGAATTTCATTTTTTGTATTTATTTTATTATCGCAACAAACAACACATATTTTACACTATTGCATGATTCACTTTACTTCAATAACATCGCATCAAATTCCCGTGTTTGACCTTGGATCATCTCGAGAAATTTGCAATCTCGTTATACTTGGCAAGAGAGTGAGAAAACTTGTGACAGGAACGCTTGATTATCGCATACACACTTGACACATAATGCATACTCTTCAGACCATCGCATGACAATTAATGCATATCAACAAACTAATTTATCCTTAACAATACACGACGAGATTTCCATGCAAAAGATAGCCAAGAAATTAGATGAAAACTCTGCTCAAATCCTTACTCCTCTTTCGAACCCTCGTGAAACCTTAAGTGAAAGCTTAGGATTTTCGTCTAGAAGCAGAAGAGGAACTTCATTTTCAACACACTCTTTGTGAAGCAGTCGTTGACAGAGCTGGAGGGAGCAAGAAATTGCACACCACAACTAGATTCTCTATCTCTATCTCTTATCTTTCCTTGTTGTATTTGTATTGTGTAAATGTTTAAAGACATGTTTTCCTAATTTGAATGCATCTTCAGTTTATATTTTATCCATCCCTTCCACGTTCACCATGAACTAATTTTTCTATAGGATGAGAAGCATTACAACTAACATGAATTAAGTAAAGCTTAACCATGTGTTCAACTTATTTCATGCATGCTTATTGAATTACTTGAATAAGTTAAAAGATTATTCTAAGTAGATTAAATCTAATTTTGAAAGGACTAAATATTTAGATCTCGTAGAACAAAAAGATTTAGAAAGAAAGAAATATCTTTTGCAACAAACACCCATCGCATGCATCCTAGAGATAGGATATTGTGGCTTTGTACGCTGAAATGTGTAAGTTATAATTTTGAGTGGTCTGCTTGGATACATGATTTATGCATTTACTTAGGAATGTTAGTGAATATTCTTCTCAACCCTACTCTCATTCATTCGAATTTCATACTTATCGCATAGTCTATTTTACTTAAAGTTGTGACTTCCATCACATTCATCATTAGAGTCACCTTTAGCATTAGAATAGCATAAAAACTCATCAGTAAAACAAGTCATGTCAAGTTCGAACAATAGTTGTTAACGCATACATACAGCACAATCCTTGAGTTCGACCCTGGACTCACCAGGACTCTAGTTGAGCATATACTTGGGTTTAACTAGGTAAAACCGTGCATTATAAACCATCACTAGGCATTCATCTCATTGCATATTAAAAACACATCAAGTTTTTGGCACAATTTTCGAAGATTGCGGTAACTAAGTGTGCTGTATTCTTTTTTATTTTTGTAGGTCTCAATTTTTGGAGTATTGTACCCTTATCTGTGAAAACGCTACAAACGTTTCATGAGCGATGGATCCACGTTTGATCTTGTATATGACCCAGAGATCGAGAAAACTTTTCATAGAAAATGAAGAGCAAATAAAAAAAGAGACTAAGGAATAGGGCTTAGAGGATGGCAGATCAACAAGATAATCCAGAAGAACCACATGTAGTAATCAATGATAATGCGGATGCTCTCTCCAACCTCATTCTTCTGGCTAATGATCACAATAGCCCCATTAGGGACTATGCTTCCCCAATTCTATATTGATTTCTCACTTGGGATCATGCGACCAGCACTAGATAGATCCAGGTTTGAAATGAAGCCTGTGATGCTTCAAATGATTCAGATAGCTGGTCAATTTGGAAGAAGACGAGGCGAAGATCCTCACGCTCATTTGAGGAGTTTCATTGAAATTTGCAATACATTTGTATTCCCTAACATTACTCATAAAGAAGTTCAGCCCTTATTGTTTCCATTTTCATTGTGTGATGACGCCAGAAAATGGGCATATTCATTTGAACCTGGTGAAATCACATTGTGGGAACAAGTTGTGAAGAAGTTTATGAAGAAATGCTTCCCAACTATAGAAAACACAAAAAGGAGAAGGTCGATCACAAATTTTCAACAAGAAGAAAATGAAACACTTAACAATGCGTGGGTAAAGTTCAAAAGGCTAGTGAGAGATTGCCCGCATAATGGACTCCATGATTTCCTACAAAAGGAGATTTTCTATTATGACCCTAAATTCAACATCGTAAATAGTTGTAAACACTACCGCAACGGGCAGTTTGTTGGACAAGACTTATGTTGAAGCTAAAAACATCCTTGATCGTATCTCAAAGAACCATGAAGATTGGAAAGAAACTGAATATGATTCAAGATCAAACAAAAGAGGACAGAGTAATGATGCCATTGCATCACTTCAAACGCAGGTGAATGCGATGACTAACCTATTACAGGTGATGACCATGACTAAAATCGACACAAGAAATGGGCAAGTGAATGCAGTTACCCAAATGGCTAATGAGAATTGTGTTCTCTATGAAGAACCTCACTCATTCAATGTATGCCTGCTTAACCCACATTCTGTCTACTTTATCAAAAATAACCCTTTTTCAAATACCTATAACCCTGGTTGGCAAAACCACCCAAATTTTTCGTGGGAAGGAAATCAACAAGCACAAGGCAACCATCACAATGCCCCTAGAGATAAACTACCTAGGTTCCATCAAAGACAAAATGAGCATCAACAAGCAGTAAGCTCATCGCAACCACCAACCACTTCCCCTCTAGAAAATTTGTTGAAAAAATATGTACAGAAAAATGAAGCAGTTCTGCAAAATCAAGCAACATCCTTTTGAAATCTTGAGATTCAAATGGGGCAGATTGCTAGAGAATTGAAAAATAGACCACAAGGTTCACTTCCAAGAACCACTAAAGTTCATCGCAATGCGGGGAATTCAGGCAAAGAACAATGTCACACAGTGACATTAAGAAGTGGTCGGATCATGAAAGTGAAGGAACCATTGAATGTCTTTGAGCGGAACACGGGATCGGACCCAAACCCAAAATTTACAGAATCATAATTTTACAACAATTGCATCAAAAAAAGTATGCAATTAATAAAAAAATTACAGCATACTTGAAATTACAGAAAAAATAAAAATGGGTTCATGAACCCTTACCTTTAAAGATCTAATTTTCACAGAAAAATCCCTCAATCTCCAATTGGGCACCACTGTGAAAGGAACCTTGATATTCTCTGGGATGAGAACCTAGGAGTTTGTGGGCTCTGGGTATTTTGGTAGAGAGGGAAGAATATTTTAGAAAGAAGATGAGGAGAAGAAAAATCTCTCAATACTTTTCTGTAAAGAGAATATTTCTGTATTATGTTTTTCACACACTATAGAGAGTGAGAACCTCCCTATTAGGATTGGTGTCCTAATTCTCCTGGAGTCTCGTAGTTTGTAATTTATACACATTGTTATGAATAAAATAAAAATTATTTTATCTGGCATTTACTCATATCCAATAAACAAAGCTCCATGGTTATTGTATGTAAACTTAAGCATGTATATGAGATATACAAGTGGATCATGCCTTAAGTGATAACCTAAATAGGTCTATAGTATAAGGATTAAGGTGTGATACTTGATCCTGGTGACACTACGGATACGACCCGCTTTGTAGAGGTTTGCAAGTATTGTGAACTACTATAGATGGTAGATCCTGACCATTCATATGGAGACATGCCAGAGGGGATGTCCTATGCAAAGAGTTTGTATAAGATCGGACCACGAGATGATTCGTCTCTGTATATAACGCTGTTGATAAATGAGACTTACATCTCACCTAACTATAGGTGACGTGACCTCAATCCTGTGTGTTTTGGGAATTCCTACCTTTGAAGGTGGTCCTTTGATTAGTATGGGTGAGAGTGGCCAGATTGCCAATTCAACATGCCTACCTTTTTTGGGACTTGTCTGATTGGGAGCTGGGAACTAAGTTACACAAGATGGAATTCACTCCTTCCCCGAAGCAGGAAGTAGATAGATTGCTCCTTTAAGGACTGATTTCGGGGCTTGAACATAGTGGCCACAACTTCTTTTTGGAAGAGAGGACCCAGTCATAGTAGGACTATGATTTATGTTCATTAGAGGGATCAGTGGTACTTAAGGAGTTAGATGTAACTACAGGGGCATAACGGTTATTGGCCCAACTGTACTTACGAGCGATCTGTGAAGGGTCACTGTTGATTGGTTGATATGGACACATAATATATATGATGTGATCGAGGTGATGTAGCGATCTGTGAAGGGTTACGAGCGATTTGTGAAGGGTTATCGTTCAACTGTCTACAGGTTCATAAGTACCCCTTTCGTAGCTCAATGGATTCAAGTTGAGAATCAGTTCTTGGTGTTGATTTGGAATGTTCAAATTGACAAGAGGTAATACGATTATATATGATATGATCGGGGTGGTGTATGAGATACATCAAGTGGAGGATTAATGTAAATGAGATTTACATTAAGTATCATGAAATAGAAAAAGAGCTATGGTTTATATGTTTCATGAGATGAAATATTAAAACTATAGGTTATAAATATACTATGGTAAGTTGGCTATCATATGTATTTATAATAATATTAATTATTGGATAATTATCTCTTTTTCTCTAATAACCAATTGAGTGAGAGGTTATTGGTAGTTTCATGGTAAATATGAGATAAAAGAAAAAATGTTTTCCTAAATTTAGTAGTTGTTGTGAGAATTACCGTTCTCAGTAAGTTCTCACGGTTGACTGTCAAGTAAATTAGATTTAGAAAAGACAGCTGAAGAGAGACTAGATGATCGTGGAGTGTTTCTATTAGTCACTCAGTTGGCCGATAGCTAAACGATCGTGTAGCTTTTGCTAGACGATCGCGGAGGTTATTTTAAACAATTGGGCATTGTCTATACGATAAACCTTGTCATCTCCCACTTGCTCAATCGTTTACACGATTATTCTCCTTCGGTCTCGTCCTCTAACCAAGTCCACACAGAGCCCACATTTCTGGATTCTCACACCGAGAATACCAAGGTAGCCATTGTGGTGGTGTCGTACTGAACTCGACATTATCGAGGTTATTAGAGGCCGTTCGCTATGTTCGTGATCTTGGAGATCACTGTGTTCGTGGTCGCTATGATCGTGCAGTGTAGCAGCCAAAGTGTTTGAGCATTTGTGGTTGCCGTCTTGCTGTGAATGAGCATTTGTGATCAAGGGTGTTAAAGATGAGTCTTCAAAGGTATGTGTATTCTGTCACTTGATCGTAAAGTAAAGCATACTGTAATTTCGTTTTATGCATGTCCTGTATGTTACCGTTTATTGATTGTAATTGTTAATGTTCATATACGAATGAAATTTGAAACGATCATTTCCCTGCTCGTGGAAATCCTCATGTCCAATTTCCTTCACTCTCCAGCCCCACTAACGTGATGGAGAGAAAGAAGGGGGAGAGAGCCAACTCTCTCCCATAGTTATTTTCAAATTAAATTAAATTAAAAAATTAATATATATTATATCAATTACCTTATTATATAATATATATATTAAACTATATGTTATATCAAATATAACACATAACCTATAGTTTTTATATTGTATCAAATACAATATAACCTATAGTTTCAATTCTCTCTCACCAATGGCTTTTAATATAAATCACATTTATATTAAATTTAATTATATGAATCCAATTCATATAATTAATATTTGAATCATATTCAAATATTTATTTCTTCTCTAATATACTTTATATTATAATGTATCAAATACATTAAAGTAATTATATCATATATAGATAAAATTAAATTAATTATATCATATATTGAAAAATTCAAATTAATCCAAAAAATAATTCTCATTTATTCCTATTGAGCTACCGAAGGGACCTGTAGCTTAAAACTTCAATGGTACGTGAATAATTAATTAAACTTCTTTAATTAAATTATTCACCATCCGTTAACTATTGAGTACTCCACTAAAGACCGATTGCTGAACTCTTCCCACCACAAATAGATTTCTGTGTCCATTAGATATAACCAGTCAACAGTATGATGACCCTTCACAAATTCTCGTAAGTACAACGGGCTAAAATTACTGTTTTTCCCTTGTTGTTACATCTAACTCTTTAAGTACCATTGATTCCTCTAATGAAAAATAAATCATAGTCCAACTATGATCAAACCCCTCTTGGGCAAGGAGAGAGTGTGGCGCTACTTTGTTCAAGCCCCAAAATCAACTCTCAAGGGAGCAATTTATCTACTTACCTCGACGTTGGGGAATGAGTGAATTTTTTCTATGTAGCTGTTTTCCCAGCTCCAAAATCAGACCAATCCCCAAAATGATAGGCTTATTGATTCGGCGGTCTGACCACTATCACCCATACAAATCAAAGGACCACTTTCATAGGCAAAAGTTCACGAACTCACTCAGGATTCAGGTCATGTTACCTATGGTCATCCTGGTGAAATGTAAGTCTCTATTATGAATGTCGTATATAATGAAACTAAAATTTTTGTGGTCCGGTCTTATACAAAATCCTTTGTATAGAATATCCTCGCTCACATGTCTCCACATGAATGATCAAGATCAGATCATTTGTAGCACTTTACAACAATTGTAATATCTATAAAGCGGGTCATATTCGTAGTGTCACCAGGATAAGGTATCCTTATCCATCTACTACAGACCATTTAGGTTATCACTTAAACATGATCCACCCGTATGTCTTTAAATACATGTTTAAGCTACAAGATAACCTTGGATTTTTGTTTATTAGTTTGTGGTTACTACAACTAAAAAATAAAAAAATAAAACATCATATATTTTATTAAATAAATAAGATGTTTGTACATTACACATACAAATTTAGGACTCTACGAGATTTAGGGCATCAACCCTAACAGAAAGAAGATCTGAAAAAAAAAAATCAAGCAAGACTATTGATGAGACACAAAAACCTTCTTTAATGAATATACTAACACTCAACTCATGCAGGAATCGCGAATACCATCGCACGAAGTCCAAGAGGAACAAAGAGACTTACCTGCGACAGCTTCTACATCGAAGGCATCAAATAAGGTGCAACTTTCTCCATACCCACAAAGATTGAAAGAAAAATTATGAGACTATCGCATTGACACAAGATTATAGCACCATTATCCCACAAAAAATGCGGGATCCAGGGAGTTTCACCATTCCCTGTTCCATCGGAGGAGCTTATATAGGGCATGCTCTATGTGATATTGGAGCCAACATCAATTTTATGTCTTTGTCAATCTTCAAACAACTTGGAATAGGAGAACTTGTACCTACCACGATTATCTTGCAATTGGCTAACCATTCCTTGATACACCCAGAAGGAAAATTAGAAGATGTACTCGTGACAGGAAGAACCTAAATTCATGTGCACAAGGGTAAAATCACCATGCAAGTCAATGGCCAGAAGATGAAGTTCAACATCCTTAAGGCGATGGAATACCCTGATGAGATCAACGCATGTGAAGGAGTTGACTTAGAAGAGGTTTGGCCTTGTAGGCTGGAACTTAAAATGAATGAAGAAATAAAGGATGAGACAAACGTAACATTTGAATCTTGTCATACGGTGAAGGAGATACAAAAGATTTTTGAACCCTTGGGTTTGGAAGATCAGGAAAGCAAAATGATGTCTTCGCTTGAACAATCACCAATTTTGGAATTAAAAGCACTCCTCACCCACCTGAAATATGCGTTCTTTGGTTAGAATGATACCTTACCGGTTATTATCTCAGCTACACTCTTAGAAGAGAAAAAAGATGCTCTCTTAAAGGTTATGAAGAAATACATCAAGGCGATGGGATGGACTCTTGCTGATATCAAAGGAATCAGTCCATTTTATTGCATGCATAAAATCAAACTCGAGGAAGGAAAAGGATGACTGTTGAACATCACCGTAGGCTCAACCCTACAATGAAGGAAGTTGTAAAAAAAGATATCATTAAATGGTTGCATGCAGGGACTATTTTTCCCATCTCAGACATCACGTGGGTTAATCCCGTCCAATGTGTCCAAAAAAAGGGCGGAATGACTGTAGTTCCCAATTAGAACAACGAGCTAATCCTGATGTGTAGTTACAAATTAGAGAATATGTATGGATTATAGGAACCTTAACGCAGCTACGAAGAAGGATTACTTTCCCCTGCCATTCATTGAACAAACGTTAGACAAATTAGCAGGGAATAACTTTTTTTGCTTCTTAAATGGCTATGCGGGATATAACCAAATCATGATCACACTAGAGGATCAAGAGAAGACGACTTTCACTTACCCCTATGGGACATTCGCCTTTCAGCACATGCCCTTTGGTCTATGTAACACTCCAAGCACATTTCAAAGGTGTATAATGACCATCTTTTCTTATTATCTTGAAGAGTCGGTGGAAATTTTCATGGATGACTTCTCAGTATATGGCAAGTCATATGAAATATGCCTAGTAAATCTTGAGAAGATTTTAAAGAGATGTGAGGACACCAACCTGGTTTTGAATTGGGAGAAATGCCATTTTATGGTAACTGAAGGGATTGTGCTCGGACATAAGGTGTGTGGATTAGAAGTTGACAAGGAAAAAACTGACGCCATAGAAAAATTACCATCGCCTACAAGGATTTTTCAAAAATTACAAGACTGTTGAATTTGTCGTTGGAAGTTGATCACATTTCAATCTATAGGTCCCCTTGTTAGCTCAATAAGGATTAATGAAAATCAAATTAATTTTGGATTAATATTAATTGTTCAAATTAATCAAGGAGAATTAATTGTATCTGATACAATTAATATAATATATACAATACATTATAATATAAATTTTTAATGAGATAAATAAATATTTGAATATGATTCAAATATTATTATATGAATATGATTCATATGAAAACTGTGGGTTAAAATTAATGTGAATATGATTCATATTATACTATATTTTATATTAGAGAATAATAATCTATAGCTTATATTATATGCAATATTATAAACTATAGGTTATATATTATATGTGATATTAAAGTAGTTAATATATTAAAATTCAAATTTTGAATTTGAATTTCAAACTAAATAACTCCCAAATTTCTCTCATATCCATAAAAGAATAACTACGGAATTGAATGTGAAATTTAATTTTTTAAAGATCTCCCTCTGGCCTTCATATGAAAATTCTCTTCCCCTTTCAACAATATTAAAAGGCAAGCCTAAAATCTTTGCGTCATTCTCACATTGAGAATAACAAGAAAGACATTGTGGTGGTGTTCTCGCTATGGTGTTTGTTGTGTTACTGTCTTGCTATGATTGTCACAAGCGGGAGAGGTTCGTGATATCTGTTGTGGAGAGGAAGCAAGAAGACGGTTCTTCAAAGGTTAATGATATTTCCCTTTCCTCTCTATATTTTCACAGTAGAAGCATATTTGGGTTCTCTATTATTTATCCTGTTGTTTCAGTTATTCTACATTTTAAAGTTTTGTAAAACAAAATTAGAGACACGAATGCGTTCACACGCTTCCGCTTTGAGAATTTCACTCTTGAGGATTGACCAGATGAGGCCTAGAAATGACATAGGGGGCTTCGAAAAGAACGGGTTAAACAATCCGAACTAAGTGGAAAGGAAATGACAAACAACAAGCTACGGCAGATGACAAACTACACGTCAGATCGAGGCAAGAAGCGACAACAACTAGGAAAAACAACAGACAACGAGCTACGACAAGAGAAGCGAGGATCTACCTGGACAATATTTAGGGCAACTTCTGGTCCAGGAGAAATCCAGGACTAGTAGAGCAATAACCAGTTGTTGGGGCTTATCCTAGGGGTGGGACTAAAACGTTGTGGCACATAACTTCTTCATCAGATGGAGAAACACGTTGGAAAATCAATTGGGCATCAAAAGGATTTAGCTTGATAGGCCCAACAGTCCATAGCAAGTTCAAATTGAGTTTCGCGACGGGGTAGCGTGGAGTTTGAAGGGGAGATTGTACTCCCAAGATGGGTTTTGAGAATTAAAATTTGTGACAAAATATCCAAGAAACTACGAACCAACTCAAGAGTGGGAGCAAATGTTGTGGGTGGATTCTGGAATTAAAGGTAAAATGGACACGAATAGCAAATGCAGAGAAGTCAAACAAAATCAAAAGAAAAGTAGACTCAGTCGGCCTCGGCCCCGAGGTTGACCCAATCAACAACGGCCCAAGGCAGGTTCGACCCAACATAGGCTCAGCCGAGAAGGGATGAAAGCCTAAAAGCTCTAGGTAAGGATGTGGGCTGGTCAGCCTCGACCCAAAAGGATTTCCCAAACAGATAGCCCAGTCAGAAGCCCTAATCAAATAACAAGACAGAGCATAGCACAAACGAAGTAAGTTCTCCCACCATAATAAAATATTCTCTTCTCTTTCAAACCTTTTGACTTACACATCGGAGTGGTTGTGACTTACACCATACCGGTTCTTGGGGTTGATGCCCTAAATCTCGTAGGGTTCTGTAGTTTGTAAACACTTGTATGAACAAACGCTTGTGATGTAATAATATAAGGTATTTTCTTCACTGTTGTCTATGAGATATGAGATATTTTAGTTGAATTTACCACAAAGTAATAAACTAAGATCCCTGATTACGTTATGACGTAAGCATGTATGTAGAGACATACAAGTGGATCATGCCTTAAGTGATAACTTAAATGGTCTGTAGTATAGGAAAAATTAAAAGGATATTGTCCTTTTAGAAACTATTTAGGAAAATATTGTTGTTTTCAAACTACTTGTAAAAATATTACTGTTATTTTTTTTTAAAAATAAGTCGAGGGTTGAGAATTCGACCTAGATAGGTCGAATTTTGAACCCTTGACCTTCCTTTCATTTGTACGTCGAACTTTGAACCCTCGACCTTGCCCTTCCTAACATTATTATTGAGTCTGTTTAATTATCATTCCGGAGACCTTCTTCTATCAAAAGATCGTATTTCTAAATTTTTAAAGGTCCCCCTGGAATTCCTTCCAAAGCTTGTTGAATAATTTTTACGGATTCTGTCATCTCAGCAAGTCTGACTAAATAACGAGCTAATGAATCTCCTTCTTTTTGCCATTGAACTTCCCAATCAAATTCGAGAGTGAGATTATGAGAGACAGTGAGATTTTGAGCATGAGCGAGAGCGAGATTTTGATAGAGAGCGAGAATACTGTACAAATTTCCCTTTTTTTTCTTTTTAATTATTACACATTCCACCTTCTTCTTTTTAATCCTTTCTTCTTTTTTTTTTTTAATTTTTCATTTTATAAAAAAAAATTATAAAACTATTTATTATTTTATTTAAACTCTAAAAAGAGAAAATTAAAAAAAATAATAACTCATAAAAATAAAAAAATGTAAACTAAATATCTCATTTATATAAAAATAATTACAAAAATTAATGTGTCCCACAAGGCGAACGTCGTTGATTTTGAGCTGGTTTTCGTCGTCGATTTTGAACATGAGGTTTCTCGGGTTCTTCTTGATGTTGCTTTGGTACCTCTGCAGGCGCTTCATAATATAAATATTCATTATGCTCTCAACGACCCCGACCATGTCCATGCACATATGAAGACGAAGGACCAGCCTCTGAGTCATAATGTCCTGAACCAAATGTTGGCATCATCATCATCGGACTAACATAATCAGTTTGACTCTGCGTCTGCGTCATAGGGGGCAACTCTTCCACATTATGTGCAACCTCATCAAACTCATCCTCTTCCCGAATAGGTCCTCTACGTCTAGGAGCTGGTGGAGGAACAATAGGTATATCGTACATGTAATGAATTTCCTCCATATAGCTTTGGTTGTCACTACATATAACAAGAACCTGGTTCGGATCATTCGCAACCTCACGGAGTCTACTGTTATTCGATCTCTATGAATTATAAAACAATTAGACAATATTTAAAATAAATTTAAATTAAAAAAATTAAATAATATTCATTCATTTACCAGATGACCCACAGCTGCTCCCGGACGAGTGACGTAGCGCTTTGTGATTTTATTATACCAATTAATATATTCTGGAGTGATATCTGTGTCAAACTGTTCAAGAGAAACCCCCACTGCAATAAACCTTGCACGATAGTTCCATTGCACTACCAAATATGCAACTTTTTCGAACCAATCTCCAGTCCTTAGGTCAATATCATGCAGTACGGGTTCAGTATTACAAGGCGATGGGATATCCTGCTGAAAACCGAATTGTCTCATCACCCTGTCAGGAAGATGCCACTCACCAATGTGAAAACATATGAGAGGACTCATCGTCCGCCATATGTTTTGACCATTCGTACAAAAATTAGGCAAAGTATGCACAATAATTTTGTACGACTCCCAAATAACCTGAAACACAAAATATTATATTAGAGAATATTAAATACAAATACAATAAAAATGTGAATAAAATAATCAATTAGGTTTAGTGTAATGTATCTGTTCAGGTTGAAGCAGATCAAACATGTATCTATACTTGTTGACTACATGTGTGGCTGTCCTAGTCACACAAAATTTGTCTCTCCACCTAAATTTTTAAATTGATAATTTAGAATTTAAATTAACTAGATCAGTGATGAAAATTAAATTGAATTAAAATAACATACCGAGAACCATAGGCTCGTCCAACTAACTGAGCGTCATTAACATGAAGTAGCTTTGTTGGAAATTGCTCTCAAGCCCATAGTTACAAAAGTATAAGAGGCCTAGCTATCTTTCGAACCTCAGGTCTTGTTGCTTTGCATAGTTGTCTATACAACCATGCCAAGCATGCTCCACCCCACGAATACCGCCCCACATCATGGAGGTTAGCTAACAGTGACAGGAACATCAAGTGAACAAAATGACTTGATTTATCTGAAAACAGACTTCCACCCATCATTTGTAGTATATATGCTCGCGCATATCTTATGACGGTTTCCTCGTCTGCATCATCCGTGAGCTCACGAAATTGTGTTCCTAACCATATTAAACTTAACCTCGATCCTTTAATCTTGTCGGCAGGTGGGGTCACACCGAGGTACAGTTGACAAACTTCTAACCAATCATCGTACATCACTCCGGTGACCGGCTCACCGTCAATAGGTAACCCCAACAAAACTTCTATGTCTTGTAGAGTGATAGTGCACTCTTCAACAGACATATGGAATGTATGCATCTCGGGCCTCCATCTCTCGACCAAGGCTGTGATCAGATGCCAGTCTAACTGAATAAATCCTAATCTGGCAACCCCATAGAATCCAAATGTGCGCAGTAGCGGTAGTATTCGAGGGTAGAGTGGGATAGTGCACTGGAAAACTGCCTCTTGATGTCTCCAAGATATTTTTCCAGTAGTACGATCTCGCCATACAACATATGATCGATGAATGGACTGGTCGTACAAAACATCAGGATCAACAGGTTCTGGGTTTAAAGCCATGATCTGAAAAAAAATATATATATATTAAAATTGACTATATATGAATAGTAGAGAAAAGTGTGAGGGTAAAGAATAATGTAAAACTTTATTGATTACAATAAAAATAAATTGAATATACAATAGATTATTATAAAAAAAATTGAATATACAATAAATTATAATAAAAAAAATCGAATATACAATAAATTATAATAAAAAAAATTGAATATACACTAAAATGAATATATACTAACAAAATTATTTATTTTTCAATCCCTAAATATCTGGAGCCCGTCTTAGTAACGAATGACACATCCTTCGATTATGTCCTAAATGGTTACAAAATCCACATCGTTGTCGAGTGGCTTGTTCTGTCCAATCCATCTCGTTGTGATAATGTGAACTTTTTGGTTTACCAGGTTTTCTCAACAACGATGGATCAGAATGTAAGACGGGCATATTAGGGTGCGTGTTCCAGTAATCTTCATGCGGTACAGGTTGAAATTGAGGAGAGTAGCATTCAGCATACGTTGACAATTTGTAGTAGTCCTCAATAAAATCTTCGTAGTTCATGTTAAAATGTGAGCAATGCGAGCATAGAATGCCGAATGCTTGCCACTTCCTATTTAGCCTCAATATTTGAACGTTTCCTTCTTTGGCATTGAGACTATGACGTCCGGTCTTCACATGAAACACACCTTCATACCGATCATATGATTGTACTTCATGTTTACTAGATCGTGCAACTCATTTATTTATTTTTTCGTGTGCATACCTGGATTTTTACTCCACTTAGTATTATAAACACCCTTTTTTTCTGGAAATAGTTCATGCATTTGAAGAATGTTATCTGAGCAAGAGCATTTATAGGCAACATTCGAGCTCCTTTGAGTACTCCATTTATGCACTCTGATAGATTTGTCGTCATCCACCCATATCTGAATCCTCCATCATATGCTTGAGTCCATTGCTCTAAACTAATGTTGTCAAAAAAACTCAGACAGCTCTGATTTATTCCTTTGATATCTTCAATTGCTTTGTTGAACTTTCGAATTTGAAACTGACACGGGCACGATAAACAAAATTTTTCAATGAATTAAATGTATACTTGGTGGTTGGTCATACTCAACTCCATCAATACCATCAATCATATTACCATTTGTAAACAACAAAAATCCCAAGCATTTGCCTGCCATTTTCTAAAAAAAAAAAAAAAAAAAGACAAACATCAATTTTTTGTATTATACTTTTTATAAGAAGTATATTAAAAAATATTAAAATTTTTATTTTATAAACATAAACTTTTTAAGTTTTACGAACATCAACTTTTTAAACATAACAATAAATTAAACTTTTTATAACTATTTTTAAACATAGCAATAAATTAAACTTTTTATAACTATTTTTAAAAATAACAACAAATTAAACTTTTCAAATTAAAATGAGGTAAACTTTTTAAAACTATTTTTTCAAATTTAATACAAAATAAAAAATTAAATTAAATTAAACTTTTTCAAACTATTTTAAACTATATTTTCAAAGTTAATACTAGAAAATATCAACTTATCACAATAAACATAACAACAATAATTTTCATATGAATAAACTAAAATTTTCAAACTATATTAAACTTTTGAAACTATACTAAACTTGTTAACTATCACAATAATTTTGTATTAAACTATAAATATCAACTTCTTAAACATAACAATAAACTAAACATTTTAACACTATAAACATCAAAGTTAATACTAAAGAAATCAAATATCATATGAATAAACTAAAATTTTCAAACTATATTAAACTTTTGAAACTATACTAAACTTGTTAACTATCACAATAATTTTGTATTAAACTATAAATATCAACTTCTTAAACATAACAATAAACTAAACATTTTAACACTATAAACATCAAAGTTAATACTAAATAAATCAAATATCATAAGAATAAACTAAACTTTTATAATATCATAAGTTAATACTAAACTTTTCTTGTTATTTATTATCTGACAACAATTACAAAAAAATAAAAAAAAAAAACTAGAATCTATAAAAAAATAATAATATAAGAACAAAAATAAAATTTATAATTATTCTTAAAAAATAAAAATTTAGTAGAGTAACAAACTAGTATAGTTGTGTGAGAATAATTTGTATTAAATGAAATACAAGAAGAGAAATGGAAATGAAAATGGGAAGAGAGGAAGATGATTTCGATGGCTTATTTTCGAAGGTAGTGAGGAGCAGTGAGCTATGAAGGGGCAGTGAGCAAATCAAGGGGAGAGGAGTGAGCAAAATCAAGGGCAGTGAGTCTTCAAAAATTATCGAAGGAGTGATTAAGGAAAAATGAAGAGGATGTTGGTTTAAAAGGATGTAAGTCGAGTGTTGAACACTCGACCCACGGGTTTAGGGTGGTTGAAAAGGTATTAAGGCTATAGCAGAGGGGCATGAATGCGTCAATGAATGCATGGAATCGGAGCAGGAGAATCGGATAACGTCAATGCATGTAGAGAATCATGTAGGGGAATCGGAGCAGGGGCAGCTTGGTGATATATATGCACTTTTTCAGACTTATGGAAAGTAAATAAAGTGAAGACGATTTCCATGTGGTAGACCATGTCAGCTGACTGGTTGGCCGTTTATTCCATGTGGCAGACTCAATCTCGCTCTCTCCTACAACCTCGCTCTCTCTCGCTCTCGCTCTCTCCTACAATCTCGCTCTCAATCTCGCTCTCTCCTACAATCTCACTTTCCATCTCGCTCTCTCCTACAATCTCGCTTTCAATCTTACTCTCTCCTATAATCTCGCTCTCTCTTACAATCTGCTTCACCCACTTATCTTCCTTGTCAAGGGGTTGAAGTTTCGATTTATGTATGTCAGAACTTCAACCATCGACAACCTAATATACAAAATTAGCGACTTTCCCTTCGAGATTCCCTTCTAGAACGAGATCGTCATCACAAAATTAGTGAGATTTTCTTTTCCTTGTCGAGGGTTGAAGTTTCGACTTATGTATGTCAGAACTTCAACCCTCGACAACCCTAATTTACGTATTGTTTCCATGTTTTTCTCTGTTTGTCGAGTTCTTAACGTTTGACCTCTACATTAGTCGAATCCTCAACCCTCAACTTCTAGCCTCGAAATCCCAAAACAACAATATTTCTCTAATAAGTTTCAAAACAACAATATTTCTCTAATAAGTTTTGAAAACAACAATATTAATATTAAAGGTCCTATAGTATATGGATAAGGGAAGGAAACCTTATCTTGGTGACACTACGGATATGACTTGCTTTGTAGATGTTACAAGTGTTGTAAAGTTCTATAGATGGTCTGATCCTGATCATTCATGTGGAGACATGCGAGCGGGAGTGTCCTATACAAAGGAGTTTGTATAAGACCGGACCACGATGTGTTTAATCTCGTTAAATAACGTCGTTCCTAATAGAGGCTTTCATTTTACTAAGATGACCATAGGTAACATGACCTTAATCTTAAGTGAGTTGGGAACTCCCGCCTATGAGGGCGATTCTTTGATTTGCATGGGTGCGAGTGACCAGATTGACAACTCAAACCTACTACTTTGGGGATTCGTCTGATTGGGGAGCTGGGAACTCAGCTACACAAGATGGAATTCACTTCTTCCCCAAAGCAGGGGTAAGTAGATAGATTGCTCCCTTAAGGGTTGATTCCGGGGCTTGAACGATGTGACGCCATACATTTTCTCATAGCCCAAGAGGTGTTCACTCATAGTAGGACTATGATGTATTGTTCATTAGAGGAATTAGTGGTACTTAAGGAGTTTGATGTAACTACAAGGGAAAAACAATAAATTGGTCCAACTATACTTACAAGTGATCTATGAAGGGTTATCGTACTGTTGACTGGTTATATCCAATGGACATAGAAATATATCTGTAATAAGAAGAGTGTAGCTTTCGGTCTTTAGTGCAGTATTCGACAGTTAACGGATGGTGGATCTCGTGATTAAAGAATTTAGTCAGTTATTCACGTACCGTTGGAGTTTCAAGCTATAGATTCATAAGGTCCCCTTGGTAGCTGAATGTATTCAAGTTAAGAATAAGTTTTTAAGTCAGTTTGAAGTGTTCAAATTGAGAAGAGGAAGTTTGATTATATATGATATGATTCAATTGGTTCAGTTATATGTGATATAATTGATATGATGTATGAGATACATTAATTGGAGGAATTTGATATAAATATGATTTATATCACGTAAAGGAGAAAAGGAATATGGTTTAATGTTACATATGATGTGATATTAAAATTATAGGTTATAAATATAATATGATAAGTTAGTTATTATATTTATTTATAATTAAAACAATTATACGATAATTGAAGACGGTTTCTCCTTTAGCCGTGCGTGTAGTGGGAGGTTATGTTCAATTTTCATAACTGGAGGATAAAATGAAAAGTGTTTTCATTTTTGTAGAGAATCACTTCATTTGAGTGTATGACCAATCATTTAACTAATGAGAGACTATACGACAACCTTCTAAGCGAGAGCCTAAACGATCGTGTGCACGCTCCTTGTAGGATCTAAAGGCAACACTGGGGGGGGGGGGGGGGTAAATAGAGTTGACTACCAAATTTTAAAAAAATAATTTTATCTTCAAACAATGCTCAATAAAGTTAACCCACTAATTTGAAGAAAATTTATGCAAGACAAAACTTAAATCATGCAAGCTATGATAACTTCAAATTTAAAGACAATTTAATCAAAGATAAATTTAAATAACACACTAAAAATTAAACCATGCAATTAGGAAAGATTAAAAAAAAAATAACTAAGACAAGAAGCAAAAAATTTGAAAACAAGAAATAAACGAGAGAGAGGAAAAGAAAACATCGGGAATTATAATGGTTTGACAAATTGCCTACTCCACTCTCCAAGACTTCTTCTTAGGTATTTCACTAAGTGATCCTCTTGCAGGTGAGGACCAAACTGACACACGACCCTCTTTTTCCTAGGCTAAAGAGAAACCCAAGATCCGTTCAAGATCAAACCAATTTCTTTTTCTCACAACCCAAGGTGTACCCACACCTTAATACAATTCCCAAAAATTAAAAGAAAACCTCACAATATTACCTCTTGAAGGCTAAATACACAAGTTGAGCACTAAAAAAACTCATAAAAATAACTCTAGGCCAATTTAGGAGCAAGGAGGATAAGAATTTGAGAGTAGAGAGAATTGAGAGCTTGAGACATAGCTTCTTTTTTTTTTTGTGTGTGTGTGTCAATGAAGAGTAAAATCAAGTTGAATTTATAGGCGAGTGGGATACATTTTGACCATTGGATATGATTGCAAATGAAGGGTGGAGATTGAATAAAAATAGAAAAGGAAAGGATTTGTAATTAAGAGAGGAATTTTGAATGATTGGAATTATTAAGATTTGGAGAATAAAAAGGATTTGAAGGATGACAATTTAGGAAGGAAATCAAATTTGAAAAGTCTGAAATTTGGTGAGAATTTGGAGAAAATTGGATCAGGAAATTAAAGAAAAATAAGAATGAAAATAAAAAAAATAGTCGGATGAAATGAGCACCACATGCATAAGGGAGAGGATTGAGTGTCACACACCGCATTCTATGAAGAAACCACAGGCATGTCCGCGCGTGAAGCTGGGTGACCGCCACTTGTCATTATCTCATTCGTCCACGGTCGCCACGTCACTGCCACGTCATGTGCCACGTCCGCAAAAAGTGACCAGTTGGAGTGCCACACCATCTGCCGCATCAGCTGCCATGTCATCAATATTGATCGTTTGTGTGCCACGTCAGCAAGGTGTCATGTGTCATTGCCACGTTGGATTTCCTCTCCAATCTTTTTTTGCTTATAATTTTCTCGTTTGAACTCCGATTTGAGCGATTCAAATTGTGTTGTAATCGTCTTTCCGAGCTCTACAAGATAGTGACTTTGAAACACTGATAATGTTAATACAAAAAATCTAAGTTTGTTATCATCAAAATACTTGGTTTGATTGAAGCCCTAAAAGCTGACAATCTCCCCTTTTTTTTATGATGACAAACCACCATAATACCAAAAATACTTCTCCCTCTTTTGTTATCAACAAAAAGATATACAAGTAATTTTTCTCCCCCCTTAATCATACAAATAATGCTCCCTCTCAATAAATTATAACACATAAATTCATACAAATATGAATAATGCTCCCCCTATCAAACATAATTAGGCAATTCTAATAATACCAAGTGTAAGTCTATTTTTACAAAAGGCTTCTTCATTTAATGCCTTTGTAAGAATATCGGCTATCTGGTTCTCAGTATTAACATAATTAATGACAATATTCTTATTTTGCATATGCTCTCGAAGAAAATAATGTCTAATATCTATATGCTTTGTTCTAAAATGTTGAGTGGGATTTTTAGTTAAATTAATTGAACTAGTATTATCACAAAAGATTGGTACTTTTTCAAAATTTAAACCAAAATCACGCAACTTTATTTCATCCATAAAACTTGAGAACAACAACTAGCAACAACAATATATTCAACCTCAGTGGTAGATAATGCAACAAAATTTTGCTTTTTACTATACCAAGATACTAAAGAACTACCTAGAAAATGATATGTTCCACTAGTACTTTTTCTAGCAGTTAGACTACCAGCAAAATCAGCATCAGAATATGCAATCAAATCTAAAGATGCATTTTTAGGATACCATGAGCCTAAATCAACGATACCAAGCAAATATTCAAAAATTCTTTTTACAGCATGCAAGTGCGATTCTTTAGGACATGATTGAAATTTAGCACACATGCATACACTAAACATAATATCAGGCCTACTCGCAGTTAAGTAAAGCAAGGATCTGATCATACCTCTATAAGCTTTAATATCTACGTTTTTACCTTTTTCATCCATATCAAGCTTTGTAGTGGTACTCATCGGGGTCTTTGTTACTTTTGCATTATCAAACTTCAACCTTTTGAGTAGATCCCTTGTGTACTTCTCTTGATTTATGAAGATTCCATCTTCAAGTTGTTTAATTGGAAGCCCAAGGAAGAATTCAAGTTCTCCCATCATGCTCATTTCAAACTCGCTATGCATACACTTAGAAAAATCTTCACAAAGAGAAGAGGTAGTAGCACCAAATATAGTATCATCAACATAAATTTGCTCTAATAAAATATCATTATCTTTAATTTTGATAAAAAGAGTAATATCAATAAGTCCTATTTTAAAACCATTTTCTAGCAAAAATTTACTCAAATAGTCATACCAAGCTTTAGGAGCTTGTTTAAGACCATAAAGTGCTTTATTTAATTTAAAAACATGATTTGGATTATCAAAGCTTTCAAAACCAGGAGGTTGTTCAACATACACTTCCTCCATTATGAAACCATTTAAGAAAGCACTTTTCACATTCATTTGAAATAAAGTAAAATTCTTATGAGATGAAATGCAAGCAGCATGTGAATAGATTCTAATCTAGCAACAGGAGCAAATGTTTCCTCATAATCTATTCCTTCTTCTTGACTATAGCCTTGAGCAACTAGTCTAGCTTTATTTCTAACAATATTACCAGATTCATTCATTTTATTTCTAAATATCCATTTAGTACCTATAACAGGATGATCACTAGGATGCGGAACTAGTTCCCACACTTTATTTCTTTCAAATTGATTTAATTCTTCTTGCATAGCAATTAACCAGAACTCATCAGATTCAGCATCTTTAAAAGACTTTGGTTCAATTTGAGACACGAAAGCAACATTATTTAAAGCATTTAAAGAAGAGCGAGTTCTTATCCCTTGAGATACATCACCTATTATTAACTCCTGAGGATGGTGAGTGGAGAATCTCCAATCCTGAGGGAGGGATTTTTCTGGCTCTTTCTGAGATTCATTTGATACTGCTTCCCTATCTTTAATACTAAGATCTTCAACGGGTATGTCTAATTCATCACTAGCAGAAACTTTATTAGTGGCAACATGTGTTTCATCAAAAACAACATTCGTTGACTCTTCAAGTACATGAGTTTTTTAATTAAAAATTCTATATGCTTTACTACATGTAGAATATCCTAATAATATACCAAAGTCCTTTTTGACTCAAACTTTCCAAGTTTCCCTTTGTCTTTCAAAATAAAACATTTGCAACCAAAGACTTTGAAATAGCTAATATTTAGAGTTTTATTATTAAAAAGCTCATAAGGAGTTTTATCTAAAACAGGTCTTATTAAAATACGATTCATTACATAAGATGCAGTATTAATAGCTTCAGCCCAAAAAGATTTTGGTAAATCGTATTCATTAAGCATGGAGGTAGCTAATTCTTGTAAAGATTGATTTTTCCTTTCTACAACACCATTTTGTTGAGGTATTTTTGGAGAGGAAAAATCATGAGAAATTCCATTTTCTTCACAAAAATTTTCAAAAGAAGCATTTTCAAATTCTCCTCCATGATCACTTCTAATTTTCGAAATCATAAAACCTTTTTCATTTTGAATTCTTTTTGAAAAGCTAATAAAAGATTTTAAAGTTTCATCCTTATGAGATAAAAATAAAACCCAAGTAAATCTCGAAAAATCATCAACTATAACAAAAGCATAATGTTTTCCATTTAGACTTGCAACTCTAGTAGGTCCAAAAAGGTCCATATGTAACAATTGCAAAGGTCTAGAAGTAGAAACCATTGTCTTTGGTTTGAAAGAAGACTTAGTTTGTTTACCCATTTGACAAGCATCACAAACTTTATCTTTTTCAAAGTTTAATTTTGGAAGACCTCTAACAAGGGATTTCTTAGAAATATTTGAAATTAAATGCATGGTAGCATGACCTAACCTTCTATGCCATAACCACGAATCTTCATGCAATGCAGATAAATATTTATTTTCTACTATAGGACAATCTAATAGATCAATAGTATAAATATTTTTATCTTTATTTCCTACAAGCAGAACTTCTCCATCACATGCATTTTCTATTGTACAATTTTTATCACTAAAAATTACTCTATATCCTTTATCACATAATTGACTGATACTTAATAAATCATGCTTTAAACCATCAACCAACAAAACATTTTCATTAAGAAAATTCGAACCGTTACTAATATTACCTTTGCCAACAATCTTACCCTTTTTATTGTCACCGAAGGTAACATATCCTCCATCTTTGTTTTCTAGGTATGTGAATTTTGTGTGGTCCCCAGTCATGTTTTGAACATCCACTGTCCAAGTACCACTTATTCTTTACAGATCTCAAACATACCTAAGAGAATTAATTCTCAAGATGTAACCTTAAGTACCAAATTTGTTGGGGTCCTTGGGGGTTAGCTAACAAAAATTTAGGAATCCATCTCTTTTCATTCATAATATTGATTTTTTAAAAATTGCATGCATAAGCTTTATGACCATGTTTTCCATATGCATGACAAATAATAGAACCTTCTTTGACAAAGTAGTTTGTAAATTTCTTTTGTTTTTGGTGAGGTTTATAACCTAAGCCACTTTTATCAAATATGCATTGTTGCTTACCCATCATGATATCTAAATTCTTTTTCCCATTTGTAAACTTTAAAAGAGTAGCTGAAATATCTTCATTTTTATTTTCAAATAATTTATACTCTTCTTTTAAAGCATGCAAATTTGATTTAGATAAATTTAGATCTTTTCCTAATGTCTCATTTTTCTCTTTTAGATTATCTAGCTCAATTAATAAATTATTATTTTCAAGAGCTAATTTAGCATTTTTCTTCCTAAGAGATATATATTTGCAACCTAGTTTTTCAAATTCAATTTTAACTTCATTATATGCATCAATGGGCTCATCAAAAGTACGGTTTTCAGGACTTACCTTATCATCGTCGTCGTCGTCATCTCCAAAAGCCATAAAGCACAGATTTGCTACTTCTTCCTCGCTTTCAGATTCGCTTGCATCGCTTTCGTCCCAAGTAGCTTTCATGGCCTTCTTGTTCTTCTTTGAAATGGCTTTTCTTTGAGGACAGTCTCACTTCACGTGTCCGGACTTTTTGCATTCATAACAGATGATTGTATCTCTATTGCTCTTTTCTCCTTTGCCTTCTTGATTGTTGACTTTCTTTGAGAAGTTCCTTTTCCTAAAATGCTTTTTGAACTTCTTGGTCAAGTAAGCGAACTCCTCATCATTTAGTTCAACTTCAGTTTTAGAGTCCTCTTGAACTTGAGTGGATTTTAATGCTAGGCTCTTCTTCTTTTTGACATCTTCTTCCACATTGGCCTTCATGATTATCACATGTGTCATGAGAGATCCAACGAGCTCCTCCAGTGGAAGTTTTGAGAGGTCTTTTGCTTCTTGGATTGCCGTCACCTTAGCTTCCCAACTCTTAGGCAATGATCTAAGAATTTTTCTCACATTTTCAGAGGTGGTATAAGACTTTCCTAATCCCTTCAAAGCATTAACAATATTCGTGAACCTAGTAAACATTTCAGATATAGTTTCATTTGCATCCATTTTAAACAATTCATAATTATGAACTAACATGCTAATCTTTGACTCTTTAACTTGATTGGTTCCTTCATGAGTTACTTCAAGTATATCCCAAATTTCTTTAGCAGAATTACATGCAGAGACTCGATTAAACTCATCAGGACATAAAGCACAAAACAAACAGTTCATGGCTTTAGCATTAATAGAAAACTTCTTTTTATCTTCATCATTAAACTCCTTTTCTTCCTTAGGAA
This sequence comes from Benincasa hispida, assembly GCF_027475165.1. Taxonomy (NCBI): domain Eukaryota; kingdom Viridiplantae; phylum Streptophyta; class Magnoliopsida; order Cucurbitales; family Cucurbitaceae; genus Benincasa; species Benincasa hispida. Next base: position 8,625,830 of record NC_143479.1, read on the forward strand.
TATCTTTATTATCAACTATCTTAGTAGGAATTAAAGGACCATTAGAAACAATTTCCCTTAGATTATAGTCAATAGAAATCAAATAAATTCTCCTCCTAGTTTTCCACCATACATAATTATTTCCATCAAACAAAGGTGGCCTAGTGGTAGATTGACCATCACCATACCCATTTGTTCCAGTACTTGCCATAAGCTCGAACAATTAAGTTTTCGAAAAAGGAAGAGAATTTTTTTTTTAAAAGATTTTTATAAAGAGAAATACTTTTCCAAAATTTAGATTTTAATAAAAAATATTTCAAAGATTAAGTACAGAAAAAAAATAAGATTTTAATAACCAATTTTCAAGTAAAAAATTTCTAATGAAAACGGCTTTTAAAACTCAATTCTTCAAACTTTTTGCAAAAATTAGAAAAAATCCAGATTTAATAAGATTAAAAAAATAGAATGTAAAATCAAGAAAAAAAAATTACAAAACTTTTTTGAAATAAGAGAACCTAGCTACCCGCTCTAATACCAATTGTAGGATCTAAAGGCAACACTAGAGGGGGGGGGGGGGGGGGTGGGGGGGGGGGGGGGGGGGGGGTGAATAAGGTTGACTACCAATTTTTTAAAAATAATTTTATCTTCAAACAATGCACAATAAAGTTAACCAACTAATTTGATTAAAGAAAATTTATGCAAGACAAAACTTAAATCATACAAGTTATGATAACTTCAAATTTAAAGACAATTTAATCAAGGATAAATTGAAATAACACACTAAAAATTAAATCATGCAATTAGGAAAGATTAAAAAAAAAATAACTAAGACAAGAAGCAAAAAATTTGAAAACAAAAAATAAAAGAGAGAGGAAGAGAAAACACTGGGAATTATAGTGGTTTGGCAAATTGCCTACTCCACTCTTCAAGACTCCTTCTTGAGTATTTCACTAAGTGATCCTCTTGCAGGTAAGGACCAAACCGACACACCCTCTTTTTCCTAGTCTAAAGAGAAACCCAAGATCCTTTTTACTGGTTCAGGATCAAACCAATTTCTTTTTCTCACAACCCAAGGTGTACCCACACCTTAATACAATTCCCAAAAATTAAAAGAAAACCTCATAATATTACCTCTTGAAGACTAAATACACAAGTTGAGTACTAAAAAAAACTCACAAAAATAACTCTAGGCCAATTTAGGAGTAAGGAGGACAAGAATTTGAGAGTAGAGAGAAATGAGAGCTTGAGACTTGATAGCTTCTTTTTTGGTGTGTGTGTCAATGAAGAGTAAAATCAACTCGAATTTATAGGCGAGGGGAATAAATTTTGGCCATTAGATATGATTGCAAATGAAGGGTGGAGATTGAATAAAAATAAAAAAGGAAAGGATTTGTAATTAAGAGAGGAATTTTGAAAGATTGGAATTATTGAGATTTGAGAATAAAAAGGATTCGAAGGATGACAATTTAGGAAGGAAATCAAATTTGAAAAGGCTGAAATTTGGTGAGAATTTGGAGAAAATTGGATCAAGAAATTAAAGGAAAATAAGAATGAAAATAAAAAAATAGCCGGATGAAATGGGCACCACGCGCACAGGGGAGAAGATTGAGCATCACGTGCCGCAGTCTGTGAAGAAACTGCAGGCACGTGCGGCGCACGCACGCGTGAAGCTGGGTGACCGCCACTTGTCATTATCTCATTCGTCTACAGTCACCACGTCACTACCACATCATGTGCCATGTCGTCGCCACGTCAGCAAAAATGACCGGTTGTAGCACCATGCCATCTGCCACGTCAGCTACCACGTCATTAATATTGACCATTTGTATGCCACGTCAGCAAGGCATCACGTGTCACTGCCACGTTAGATTTCCTCTCCAATTTTCTTTTGCATATAACTTTCTCGTATGAACTCTAATTTGAGCTATTCAAATTATGTTGGAATCGTCTTTCCGAGCTCTACAAGATAGTGACTCTGAAACACTGAAAATGTTAGTACAAAAAAACTGAGTTTGTTATCATTAAAATACTTGGTTTGATTGAAGCCCTAAAGCTAACACTCCTTTCTCTAAACGATCGTGTAAAGTTTACTAAACGATTATGTACGAAGCGAGATTCACTAAACGATCATGTAAATGATCAAGCCTGTTTTTCTAAATGATCGTGTACTTGCTAAGTTTTACTAAACGATCTAGACAGTTCCTTCTCCTACTTGCTTGGTTGTATTGTTCGATCATTATTTCCTCCATCCCTCTACCAAATTCATAACAGAGCCCACACCTTACGGGTTCTCACTTCGAGAATACCAAGGTTACTAAATGGTGGCGGTGTCTGAGAGGTTACCTCTTTGTGGAGAAGATTGTTTGTGATTGATCAGACGATTGTAGAGACAGCAAGAGGTTGTTGGTCCAAGTCTTCATGAGAGCGAGAGGTCTTTAGAAGAAGAGTTCTTCAAAGATATGTCTTTCGTACCTTTTATATTTATTTCCTAAAGCATGTCGTAATTTGTTAGATGATGCATAACTAGTTTGTATGTTTGTGAATGCTTGTAATTTAGTCACAATGAATTTGGATCGATCGTGCTTCCGCTCGTGCGTTCTCTTTTATAATAGTTCCTTCAATTGGTATCAGAGCCAGGTTCTGATATTCCAAATCCATTGATGAATATAATAGCATTTACATTCTTGGTGGGTGTAAGCATGTATGCAAATTTTTGAAGTGTTAAATATGTTTGTGGATGTGGATTAATGGATTTTCTAGGATGATTGCCGCTGGTTGTTGAATTCTTTTACATCTTCAAAGTTAACTGTAAGGGCCCCTGTTTTTTTACATCTTCAAAGTATTTAAGTTATTGTAAGTCGCTCGTGATGAAGCTTCAAAGCAAAGAGTTGCACATTACTTCGAGGAAGAAGAAGACCAAACGTTGGTCAGATCGTGTAAACGATGGGGGTAAGTAATCGTAGAGTATGGGATACTCGGTTGCAAGGTAGACAAACGCGCACTAAACGATCGTGTTGCTCAGTAAGATTCATCGTTTAGTCATTGACTACACAATCGCATGGTATATGTTACTTATCGCATGCTCTTCGATCGTCTAGACGATCATGCTTCACAACATCATAGTCGTTTATCCGGTCGTTTAGACTTGCGTTTAAATTAGTGCACTAAATGATTGAGTGGCTTCATGCTTCATCGCATTTTAAATGGTACTCGATCGTAGCTAAGCGATCGTGGTTACTCGCCCAATTTACTAAACGATCAGGAAGAATTCTTCGCTCGGGTGGTTCAAGACCCAGTTCGCTTGTGAACTAGTTTGCTCAATGATTTTATGTAATAGATAGAATTTAATTTCCGATTTTTTAGGCTAATCATATCGGTCCTTTAATTGTGGTGAATGTACACGAGATGTATGTTTTATTATATGTCATATAGTATGCCATATAGTTAAAATCCTATCTTAGGTGATGCATCGGTCATGCATCATCTCTATATTATAAAAGTTATGGTATAATAGTTTGCATGATTAAATTACTTCAAGAGCATGCTCATGCATCATATAATATAAGAGTTACATTTATGCATGCATTAAGCATATTCATGCATCATCTAATATTATAAGTGTTATAGTATAAGGATGTACGGAAGCATGTATGCTTAGTTCATTACAAAGTACATAAGTGTTATATATAGTAATGAATGAACATTGCATGAAGTATGACACATACATAGGTTAAATTTATAAAAGTTATAAATACCTAGTTATGTATAGCGATGTGAATGGTTTTGGTTGTTTCTTTTATAAGAGTTATAAGGAAAGTTGGAACTAAAATCAATAAGAAAGACATACACGCGAACTTAGGCTTGAATCATGTTTTTAAAAGAGTTTTAAAACTTGATGGAGATAGACCTAAGATCACGGTTCTAATGAGATTAGAAATCTCAGGTTTAATCTTTTAATCAGTTTAATAGGATTAAATTGACTAATAAAATATTAAATATGTAGCAAAACTATCTATAAAGGGCCTTTTGTCTAAGGCGAGTTCTGCCTAGGTTGGGGTACTTAAGCTGGCAAAAACGGAACACCCTTACCAGGGAACCTACCTGGAAAGCTGAATTAGATAGATTTGATGCATGCATGCAAATTTGAGGATAGTCCGTTAAAAGAATTTAATGGGACTTGACTTGAACTTGTTTAATATTAAAGACAAGAGTTGTTTTTGGGCAATTTAAACACACTTAGATAAAATCAGTAGCTGGATGATCTAAGTTAATGAACCCTTAGGTAGAACATTCAGTGGAAGGTACTTGGGGTATATGATACTTCACTTAAACCTCTTAACGTTTCTCCCTTTATGTTCACACCATGAGATCTATCCTCGGCCTCGAGGCACCCTGGGAGTGTCCTCCTAAAGGATGGTGTTTGGGTAGGACAATACCAAGGTGAATGGAGAGAATGTTCAAAGTAAGTGGGAGCGAGATGTGTGAACATATCCCACAGTCTCTCTCATCAGGTTGGATAACTTTTTTGTGCATCGCCTCGAGGCACCTTGGAAGTGTCCCCCTAAAGGATGGCAGTTTTGCACGACTCTTTATCTGATCTCCTATATAGGATAAGGTCGCTTTAGTCTCTTGTCCTAATCTGCTTTTTCTCTACGGTGGGTACATTAAGGCGGGACTCTAGGGCAAAAAATGAGGGATTACACTTACGTGGAATTGTTAAAGTTTAAAAGTACTGGACCGAAAAATGGTGACTTTTAGTGTCAGTTACAAGAGTTGTTTCTGTCTAATAGTTAAGAATGTCATATCCTAGTGAAGGGCATTTGATCACCCCACCGATGACTTTTGTCCTGCCTCGCTGGGGCATCATTACGAAATATATGTCTTTTCACATAGGGTACATGGAAACTATTTTGCTAAAACTAAAATTTGTATTAAAAGTGGTAATGTTAGACTCATTAAGTTTGTTCTTTTTTTAGCAACGTAAAAATGGCTACAGCCGCATTAGCTCTATTAAGCACCAATAAGTGGACTAGCGAGAATTATGCTAGTTGGAAACACACGATAACTACAATATTAATCATCGATGACCTGAGGTTCGTCCTTATGGAGAAGTGTCTTCCTATTCCACCTCAGAACGCCACTCGAATTGTTCTGGACGCTTATGAGAGATGAACACGGGCGAATGAGAAGGCTCGAGCTTACATCTTGGCTAGTTTAAATGACGTTTTGGCCAAGAAGCATGAGCCTATGGTCTCAGCGCATGAGATCATGGAGTCCCTACGGGGAATGATCAACCAACCGTCTGGACAGCTCAAGCACAAAGTTCTGAAATGTATCTTCAACTCCAAAATGGAGGAAGGCACATTTATTCTCGAACATGTTGTGAACATGATGGTCCACTTCAATGTGGTGGAGATGAATGGGTCACGCATCGATGAGGGCAGTCAGGTTAGCATCATTCTGCACTCGTTGCCAGATAACTTTCTACACTTTGTCAGGAACATTATACTGAACAAAGTTGACCATACCCTTACAACTCTCCTCAACGAGTTGTAGACATTCCAATCCTTGATGAAAAGTAAGGAGAAGAAGGTTGGTAAGGTAAATGTTACTTAATCTTCAAAGAAGTTCCATCGAGGTTCAACCTTAAGGATTAAGTCTACACCTTCTACTTCTAACACTTCCAAGTGGAAGAAGAAGAAGGGTGGTAAAGGGAAGGGGAAACACCTGCTAACTCACAACCTGTCACTCAGCGAGGTAGGCGACCAACACTGGTTGACAAAGGAAAGTGTTTCTATTGCAACCAGGATGGGCACTGGAAGCAGAACTGTCCTCACTAGATAAAGGAGAAGAAGAAGGTCAAGGCCAAGACAAAACAAGGTAAATATGATTTACTAGTTTTGGGGACTTGTTTAGTGGAGAATGATGATTCTGCCTGGATTATTGACTCTAGATTACTGAGTGGTGGTATCCGAGAGGTTACTTGTTTGTGATTGACCAGACGATTGATTAGATGATTGTAGAGACAATAAGAGGTTGTCGGTCCAAGTCTTCACGAGAGTGAGAGGTCTTTAGAAAAAGAGTTCTTCAAAGGTATATCTCTCATCCCTTTTGTATTTATTTACTAAAGCATGTCGTAATTTGTTAGAAGATGCATAACTAGTTTGTATGTTTGTGAATGCTTATAATTTTGTCACAATGAATTTGGATCGATCATGCTTCCGCTCATGCATGCTCTTTGATAAGAGTTTCTTCAATTGGTATCAGAGTCAGGTTCTAATATTCCAAATCCATTGATGTATAGAATAGCATTTACATTCTTGGTGGGTGTAAACATGTCTGCATTCTGTTTAAGTGATAAATAGGTTTTTGGATGTGGATTAATGGAGTTTCTGGGATGATTGCCTCTGGTTGTTGATTTCTTTTACATTTTCAAAGTTAACTATAAAGGCCCCTGTGTTTTTGGACATATTAACTTGCTATCGAGTCTGTAATTCAAAGTGTTTGAGTTAGTGTGAGTCGCTCGTGATGAAGCTTCAAAGCAAGGAGTTGCACATTACTTCGAGGAAGAAGAAGACCAAACATTGGTCAGATCGTGTAAATGATGGGGTAAGTGATCGTAAAGTATAGGATACTCAACTGCAAGGTAGACGCGCGCACAATAAACGACCGTGTAGCCTAGCAAGCTTCATCACTTAATCATTGACTACACAATCGCATGGTAAATGTTATTTATCGCTTACTCTTCGATCGTCTAGATGATCATGCTTCAAAACATCATAGTCGTCTATTTGGTCATTTAGACTTACGTTTAAATTAGTGCACTAAACGATTGAGTGGCCTCATGCTTCATTGCATTATAAATAGTACTCGATAGTAGCTAAGCGATCGTGGTTACTCGCCCAATTTACTAAACGATCAAGAAGAAGTCTTCGCCCAAGCGGTTCAAGATCTGGTTCACTTGTGAACTGGTTTACTCAATGGTTTTATGTAATAGATAGAATTTAATTTCCGATTTTTTAGGCTAATCGTCTCGGTCCATTAATTATGATGAATGTACATAAGATGTATGTTTTATTATATGTCATATAGTATGCCATATAATTGAAATCCCACCTTAGGTTATGCATCAGTCATGCATCATCTCTATATTGTAAGAGTTATGATATAGTCGTTTACATGATTAAATTACTTCAAGAGCATGCTCATGCATCATATAATATAAGAGTTATATTTATTCATGCATCATCTTTATATTATAAGTGTTATAGTATAAGAGTGTATGAAAGCCATAGATCTTGAGATGGAGTCCATGTACTTCAACTCAGTATGGGATCTTGTAGATCAACCTAATAGGGTAAAACCTATAGGTTGTAAATTGATCTACAAGAAGAAATAGGGTGCTAATGGGAAGGTGCAAACCTTCAAGGCTAGACTTGTGGCAAAGGGTTATACCCAGGTGGAGGAATTTAACTGTGAGGAGACTTTCTCGCCTGTTGCCATGTTGAAGTCTATTTGCATCGTTCTGTCCATTACCTCATATATGACTATGAGATATGGAAAATGGATGTCAAGACTGCCTTTCTAAATGGTAATCTTGAGGAGACCATTTATATGGTGCCACCCAAGGGATTCATAGCCCAAAGTCAAGAGCAAAAGATTTATAAACTGAATCGATCCATTTATGGGTTGAAATAGGCGCCTCGATCTTGGAACATTCGGTTTGATACCGCAATCAAATTTTACGACTTTGACCAAAACGTTGATGAGCCTTGTGTCTACAAGAAAATCATCAACAATTCAGTAGTTTTCCTAGTGTTATATGTAGACGATATCCTACTCATTGGGAATGATGTAGGTTTACTGACTTCAGTTAAGAACTGGCTAGCGATCCAATTCAAAATGAAAGATTTGGGAGAGGCTCAATTTGTTCTTGGTATTCAGATCTTTTGGGATCGAAAAACAAAGTACTTGCGTTGTCTCAGGTATCATACATTGACAAGATGTTGATCAAGTACTCGATGCAGAACTCCAAAAGGGGCCTACTGCCTTTTCGGCATAGAGTTACATTGTCTAAGAAACAGTTTCCTAAGACACCTCAAGAGGTTGAGGAAATGAGACGGATCCTCTATATATCTGTCGTTGGCAATTTTATGTATGCGATGTTGTGTAGTAGACCTGACATCTGCTATGCTGTGGGGATAGTAAGTAGATATCAGTCTAATCCAGGACATGGTTACTAGACTGCCATCAAGAACATTCTCAAGTATCTTCGGAGAACGAGGGACTACATGCTCATGTATGGATCTAAGAATTTGATCCTTACTGGATTCACGAACTCTGACTTTCAAACTGATAAGAATTCTCGTAAATCTACTTCAGGCTCAGTGTTCACTCTTAACAGAGGGGCTATAGTATGGCAAAGCACTAAGTAGGGGTGCATCGTTGACTCCACGATGGAGGACGAGTATGTAGTGGCTTGTGAAGCTGCTAAGGAGGTCGTTTGGCTCAGGAAGTTCCTGACTAATATGGAAGTTGTTCTAGACATGTCTAGGCTCATCACTCTTTATTGTAATGATAGTGGTGTTGTGGCAAACTTAAGGGAGCCTAGGAGTCACAAGTGCGACATACATATAGAGCGGAAGTATCATCTCATCCACAAGATAGTTCATCGAGGGGACATAATAGTAACGAAGATTGCTTTGGAGGACAACGTTGCTGACCTATTTACGAAGGCTCTCACAGCTACAGTTTTTTAGGGTCACCTTCAGAGCATGGGTCTACGAGACCGTCCGCGGCTGGACTAGGGTAAGTGGAAGATTTTTGTATTGGGCCTTAGTGTCCTAGTTTATTGTTTTGTACTTGTTGTTATCTTGTACACCCACTCGCTTTAGGACAAGTGGGAGATTATTGGAGTTGATGCCCTAAATCTCATAGGGCCCTGTAGTTTGTAAACACCTGTATGAACAAATGCTTGTGATGTAATAATATGAGATATTTTCTTCATTGTTGTCTATGAAATATGAGATATTTTAGTTGCATTTTCCACAAACCAATAAACTAAGATCCCTTATTATTGTTGTGACGTAAGCATGTCTGTGGAGACATACAAGTGGATCATACCTTAAGTGATAACCTAAATGGTCTGTAGTATATGGATAAATGAGGGAAACCTTATCCTGGTGACACTACGGAAACGACCCGCTTTGTAGATGTTCCAAATGTTGTAAAGTACTGCAGATGGTCTGATCCTGATCATTCATGTGGAGGCATGTGAACGGAGGTGTCCTATACAAAGGAGTTTGTATAAGATCGGACCACGAAGTGTTTAGTCTCGTTATATAACGTTGTTCATGACAGAGACTTTCATTTCACTAGGATGACCATAGGTAACATGACCTTAATCCTGAGTGAGTTGGGAACTTCTGCCTATGAGGGTGGTCCTTTGATTTGCATGGGTACAAGTGGCCAGATTGCTGACTTAAACCTACCACTTTGGGGATTCGTCTGATTGGGGAGCTGGGAACTTACTACACAAGATGGAATTCACACATTCCCCGAAGCAGGGATAAGTAGATAGATTGCTCCCTTAAAGGTTGATTACGGGGCTTGAACGATGTGGCGCCATATACTTTCTCATGGCCCAAGAGGTGTTCACTCATAGTAGGACTATGATGTATTATTCATTAGAGGAATCAATGGTATATAAGGAGTTAGATGTAACTACAGGGGCAAAATGGTAAATTGGCCCAACTATACTTACGAGCAATCTTTGAAGGGTTATTGTACTGTTGACTGGTGATGACGGGCAGAAATGCACATCATCTTAGGCCTTTTATTTAGAATTATGAGGATTGTTAAGTGAAATATGCGGCGAATATGTTAGGAAATCATGAGAAAATGAGTTTGCATCGTTCGACATTAAGAATATCGGCTAACCCGTTATTATGCGTTCAATTGTCTATCTTTGTAGCTAACGCAGGAAGCGGACACATACGCAGAAGCCGGGCTATCGCAAAGACGACCGCATGCGGAGAATTTCTCCATCACAAAGGCGAACGCATACGTTCGACGGATGGATGTTGTGGCCATCAACCGCATGCGTCCATCGCGTAGAAGTTGCGGTCGTCAAGCGAATGCGGTCATCGCTGAGAAGTTGCGGCCATCGAGCGAATGCGGTCATCGCAAGAAGATTGCGGCTATATGAGGATAACCATAATAGAGGGATGAACGCAAGGTTAGTGGAATGGAAACATGATGAAGTTGACATTTCACCTACCACGCCGTTAGCAGCAGAGATTCAGAAAATGACCATCGCACCGTGAAGTGTTAGATTCAGAGCTTGATCGCTGACAGCATTAATGGACCTGCTCTCAATCTGACACTTCGCGGTGCGATGGTCCTTTTCTGAATCTCTGCTACTAACGGCGTGGTAGGTGAAATGTCAACATCATCTTTTGATTCTCCCGAGGTATGCATTCGTGCTTCCATTCCACCAACCTTGCATTCATCCCTCTATTATGGTTATCATCATGTAGTCGCAATCTCCTTGCGATGACCACATTCGCTCGATGGCCGCGACTTCTCAGCGATGACCGCATTCGCTTGACGACCACAACTTCTACGCGATGGATGCATGCGGTTGATGGCCGCAACATCTATGCGTCAAACGTATGCGTTCGCCTTTGCGATGGAGAAATTCTCCACATGCAGTCGTCTTTGCAATAGCCCAGCTTCCTCGTATGCGTCCGCTTCCTGCGTTAGCTACAAAGATAGACAATTGAATGCATAATAACACATAATAGTGGGTTAGCTAAGATTTTTAATACCGAATGACGCAAACTCCTTTTCTCATGAATTTCTAACATATTCATCGCATATTTCACTTAACAATCCTCATAATTCTAAATAAAAGGCCTAAGATGACGTGCATTTCTGCCCGTCATTACACCCCAAACTTAGAATCATACTTGTTCTTATGCATGCGTTATACAGAAGAAATTCTTAACTCACCCTCTGGCTTTCCTTTGCGATGACCAGCCTCTCAGAATATAATTTACTCCTACCTCTGACCATGGCCGCAACACTCTCTTTCACTTCGGCTGCTTCTTCAAAAAGCCATTTTCTAAGTTTAAATTCGGCAAGCCTTTGCTCAAAAACTTTTTATTCGTTCCCCGCAACTTTGCGTTCAGCTTTTGAGAATGCGTTCATTCAAAACAATTCAAAATTTTGCAATTTCTTATTAAAAAATGCGGCATTGAACTTGGTTACGTTCTTCATTTTGGCTTACCCCCATGTGTGTCATGCGGGCATCCAACTTTGGTTGCGTTCCATATTCAACTCAACTCTTGTCTTGCTTAATTTGGCTTGTGCCCGATAGAGGAGTTTCGTTTATGCATTGATCCTGGCGACTTAATTTCATTTTGCCTTGCCCCCACGTGTGTCATTCGGACATCCAACTACGGGTAAGTGCCTTTCACAACTTAACTCTTATCAACATGGGTTTCCCCATTGCGTTGACAGTGGAGTTGTTATTCTAATTTTTTTTTAAATGATCGCAATGTAATGAACACAATTCTCTGGGATCGCTGCCACTCCCAAACTTAGAGGTTGGCATTCTCACCGCAAAGCTAAAGACAAACTCATAGGAATGCGGTAACAAATGTTTGAACAAAGGTTTGCACATGATAAAACTTAGATTGTCACATTTTTTAAGAAGCTATTAAAAGTAAGGAGAGCTTTGCGATGCTTAGTTAGCAGATGTAGTGAATTATACATACCATCATAGATGCAACGCAAAGGAACACAATCGGACCAGGAGAATTTCAAAAGGATAATGCATAAAAGATAACAAGAAAAGAACCTTAAGTAGAATAACGCATGCGACCATGCTTTGGAGTTCATGTGATCAAAGCCATGCATTTAATGATGAAGAGGATTCTTCCATTGTAATTGTGCACCAAGGAGAATTATTGTCGCACCTACAAGGAGCAAATGCACCACAACCAAGGAAGCAACCTCATATCCAAAATAACAATAAAAATAGACTAAACTAGAAAAGCAAGGTAAAGGGGCTTGCCTTGACCAGTTGAACTTCCGGCAATTGTTGGGAATATGTTGGCCACCATGTGCTTAGAACTGCCTTCAACTCATGCGACTGATTGCCCTTTTATCTTGGGGTCAATACTAGCTTTCGACGCATCGCCTACACTTCAATACTGTTTGCAACTTGGTTGCACAAGCTACAATACTCCCAAGATAAAAAGGTTGCCTGCAAAAACACAAAACTCAACAAACAATTAGCTGCCAAGTCCCCGGCTACCAAAAACTTGGTGACAAAAATTTGTTAGCCAACAACTTGATGATTAAAATTAAGGGAACGCAATATGCGATGCATGTCTTAGATTATTCGTTTATACTCATGCGTCGGTGGTCATGCGTTGGAATGAAAATATGCATTACTCTTATATGCAATGACCATGCATTCCTATCACAAGTTTTCTTGCGCTCACGCCAAGTATAATGCGAACGCAAGTTTCTCGGGTGATCCGAGGTCGAACTTAAGGACTTGTAGCTAAATGTATGTGGTGATGTGTTTGTAGCAGATGAATAAAAGAATGATCCGAGGTCGAACTTAGGGACTTGTAGCTAATAAACTACTCCTACTCCTAACTAACAGACAAAGCAATGGGAATGCGCATGAAAGGTAAAGACACGGCAACTGTCGTCGCGTAGTAAAATGCATGGAAAAATAGATAAAATGTGAGAAGGCTTTCACTGCACACTAAGCTTGACCACAAGGCCAACCTCAGCCAGCGCAAAGCTATACGATCATGCTACACACACTTGTGCCTATTTCTAGGATGCATGCGATGTATATGCGACAGTGTCGAGAGGTCTTATTTCTAAGTCTCTATTCCTGCTCATGTGCTCCCATACATAAACAAGATGACCGCATACCACCATATCCTACTTTTGGACGCATGCAATATTCAATCCGTAGGGTGTATACGCTGTGTAATAGAAAACGAAACTTATCTCTAAGTTTCCCATTCTTGCTTATGCATTCCAATCCACTCTCTCGAGTCTTAGATTTGGTTTTTAGACTACTCTCCCAAGTATGCCTAAATGATGATTGATACGCTCATAAGACAAGGTAATCGCATAAACCTGGCTGAAGTAAGATTATTCCTGTCTCTAATGAACATTTTCTTACATTGCTTAATGCAACCAACCACTTACTCTCCCGGGGCAGTTGGTTGGTGCTGACTTTACTCATAGACAAGCATTGCGTCCGCTTATAGAAAGGTGTTGCTACAGCTTCACACTATGCAAATAAGGTTTTCTCACAACACTTACATAACGCACACCTCCCGGTGGTTTGCTACATGCTTCATATTCCTATGCTGCATGATTAAGTATGTGATACTCTAACAATCTCACTAAGTAATGCAATGAAAGTTAAAGATTCTAAGTAAATAAAGATGGAGATGGAGTCGAAGGAAAATATAGAGATGCATTGATCACAAAATGCATTAATTTCTTAAGCCAAAATGTAATACATACAATATAAGGAAAGAAGAGAAAAGGAAAGGACCAGCTGGAAGCAAGATGTGTGTCAAGGCTACCGGTGGTGCCATGAAAGGGCGGTGGAGCATACTCTTTCGAGCTCTGACTCCAACGAAGGCTTCGATCATCACTCGGAATGGATGAAGGAGATGAAGAACTCTCAAGCTTTCTTCTCACGCTTTTGTCTGGATCACAAAGATCCGCCCTCAGGCAGAAAACCTTGGATAAATTGAAATTCTGCTCAGCAGCTTCTATTTATAGAGCTTGATCGCCGACAGCATTAATGAACCTACTCTCAATCTGACACTTCGCGACGCGATGGTCCTTTTCTGAATCTCTGCTGCTAACAACGTGGTAGGTGAAATGTCAACATCATCTTTTGATTCTCTGAGGTATGCGTTCATGCTTCCATTCCACCAACCTTGTGTTCATCCCTCTATTATGGTTATCATCATGTAGCCGCAATCTCCTTGCGATGACCGTATTCGCTCGATGCCCGCAACTTCTCAACGATGACCATATTCGCTTGACGACCGCAACTTCTACACGATGGACGCATACGGTTGATGGTCGCAACATCCATGCGTCGAACGTATGCGTTCGCCTTTGCGATGGAGAAATTCTCCGCATGCGGTCGTCTTTGCGATAGCCTGGCTTCCGCGTATGCGTCCGCTTCCTACGTTAGTAACAAAGATAGACAATTGAACGCATAATAATACATAATAGAGGGTTAGTTGAGATTCTTAATGTCAAACGACGCAAACTCATTTTCTCATGAATTCCTAACATATTCGCCACATATTTCACTTAACAATCCTCATAATTCTAAATAAAAGGCCTAAGATGACGTGCATTTCTGCCCATCATTAACTGGTTATATACAATGGACACATAAATATATCTGTAGTGAGAAGAATGCAGTTGTCGGTCTTTAGTGGAGTGTTCGATAGTTAACCGATGGTGGATCTCGTGGCTAAAGAGTTTAGTCAGCTATTCACGTACCATTGGATCTTTGAGCCATAGGTTCATATGGCCCCCTTAGTACCTCAAGGATTCAAGTTGAAAATCAGTTTTTGGGTTAGTTTGATATGATGTATGAGATACATTAATTGAAGGAATTTGATAAAAATATGATTTATATTGAATAAAGGAGAAAAGACATATGGTTTAAATATTACATATGATGTGATGTAAAAACTATAGGTTATAAATATAATATGATAAGTTAGTTATTGTATTTATTTATAATTAAACAATTATGAGATAATTGTGGGTGGTTATTTTCTCTATTAACCATGAAAGTGGGAGGTTATGTTCAGTTTTCGTAACTGAAGGATAAAACAAAAAGAGTTTTCATTTTGTCGAGAGATCGCTTCATTTGTGTGCATTACTAATCGTTTAGCTCAGAGAGACTACACGATAGCCTTCAAGTGAGTTTCTAATCGATCGTGTACTAGCGATTTACTAAACAATCACGTGTTAAACGCCTTTTACTAAACGATCGTGTAACGATCTAGTGTGTTGTACTAAACGATCGTGTGCCTTCAAGTTTTACTAAACGATCAAGCATACACAGTCTATGCAATAAATAGTACATTCTCCCACTTGCTTGATCGTATAGTTTAATCGTTGCCTTCCTCCATCCCTTTACTAAATCCAACATAGCCCACAACTTCTGGATTCTCACTTCGAGAATACCAAGGTTACCGAGTGGTGGTGTCTAAGGGTGCTTGTTTGTGGAGAAGACCGTTCGTGATTACTAGGCGATTGGAATAAGAGCAAGAGGTTGTTGTCCAAGTCTTCACAAGAGTGGGAGATTTGTAGAAGAAGTGTTCTTCAAATATATGTCTCTCGTTCCCTTTTGTATCTGATTTCTTAAGCATGTTGTAATTTTGTTAACAATGCATAACTATTCTTTATGTTTGTGAATGCCTTTAATTCTGTCACAATGGGCTTGGAAAGATCTTGCTTCTGCTCATGGGTTCTCTTGGATAAGAGTTTCTTCAGGTGTCTAGTGTTCTATTTGCTTACAAGCAAGCTCTCTTCCCCAAAAAATACAAATTTACTATTGTTGTTCCGTGGTGAGATCAATTACATTCGTTTGGTAAAAAATTGGCATCAACAAAACCTTAAACTTTCATACGTGTATCCAAAACTTTCATACGTGTATCCAAGTAAAACATAATGGATAGTTTAAATTGATACACCTGTGAAACTTCAAAGTTTAAATTGATACACTTATGAAAGTTCAGAGTTTAAATTGATACAATTATTAGTTTGGAGTTTAAATCGATACACTTATAAAAGTTCGATGTTTAGATTGATACAATTATGAGTTTAGAGTTTAAATTGATACAACTCAAGTTCAGAGGTGTAAATTGATATTTTTCCTAAGTTTTATTATGATGATATTTTTGTCATAATATTATATTACATGTAGACAGATAAAAGTTGTGCAAACTCGTGAGATTTAAAAAATAAATAAAAAATAGCATAGTTCAGTTAACATAAAACTTTTATCATTAATCTACATTAAGGTTGTTGGGGTTGATGCCCTAAAGTCTCTTGTCTTGTAGTTTGTAAACAGTTTGTACGAACGCTTGTGATGATTTTTACTTCACTTCTTGATTTTGCTCATCTGATTGTTTCATTTGCTTTATCAAAACCAATAAATCTAAAATCCCTGGTTATTTGTCTGTAACTTAAACATGTATGTGGTGACATACACATGGATCATGTCTTATGTGATAACCAAAATGGTCTGTAGTATATGGATATAGGAGGAAAACCTTATCCTGGTAACGCTACGGATGCGGCCCGCTTTGTGGAATAGTTACAAGTGTTGTGACTTGTTACAGATGGTTTGATCCTGATCATTCGTGTAGAAGACATGCGAGCGGGGGCATTCTATATAAAGAGTTTGTATAAGACCTGACCATGAAGTGTTAACGTCTCGTTATATAACACCATTCATGACAGAGACTTCACTTCACTAGGATGACCATAGGTGACATGACCTCAATCTTGAGTGAGTTGGGAACTCTTGCTATTGAAGGCGGTTCTTTGATTTGCATGGGTGTGAGTGGCCAGGCCGCCGACTTAAACCTACCACTTTGGGGATTCGTCTGATTTGGGAGCTGGGAACTCAACTACACAAGAAGGAATTCACTCCTTCTCCGATGCAGGAGTAAATAGATAGATGGCTCCCTTAAGGGCTGATTCTAGGGCTTGCATGATGTGGCGCCACACACCTTCTCTTGTCTTGAGAGGTGTTCACACGTAGTTAGACTATGTTGTATTGTTCATTAGAGGGATCAGTGGTACTTAAGGAGTGAGATTTAACTACAGGGGCAAAATAGTAAATTGGCCCAATTGTACTTCCGAGCATCTATGAAGGGTTACCGTACTCATGATTGGTTATATCCGATGGACACAGAAATATATTTGTGGTAAGAAAAGTTCACCTGTCGGTCTTTAGTGAAATGTCTGGCAGTTAACAGATGGTGGATCTCGTGGCTAAAGAATTTAGTCAGCTATTCATGTACCATTGGAGCTTCGAGCCATAGGTCCATAAGGTCCCCTTGGTAGCTTGGATAAAGTTGAGAATCAGTTTTTTGGTCAGTTTCAAATGTTCAAATTGATAAAAGGGAGTTCGATTATATATGATATAATTGAACTGGTTAATTATATATGATATAATTAACTAAATGTATGAGATATATTATTTTGGAGAAAATTAGATATAAATATGATTTATATCAAGTAGAGGAGAAAACACATAGTAGATATATGATATCAAACTATAGGTTAAGAATAAAATATGATTATATTAATTAATTAATTAATTAATTAATTAGGCAGTTATGAGATAATTGGCAAAGTATTTCTCCGGATTTGTGCGATAGTGGGAAGTTTGATCCAGTTCTTGTAACTGAAGAATAAAAATGAAAATAGTTTTCATTTTGAAGAAGACACGCAAGAAAAATCGCTCACGGTGTGAAAGTATATGATCGCTTAGCGTTGAGAGCCTATACGATAGTGCCCGTCTTCCTAAACAATCACACACTCGCGTACTGATCGCCCACGATTTCTAAATGATCGCTTACGTTTTCTATACGATCGCTTAGCGCGCCGAGCAGAACTAAACGATCGCTTACCATTTGATAGGCGATCGCTTAGCTAAACCTATACAATCGTGTACTCCGACCTAAATGACAAGTACCCGACTATACGATAGTCTTCTACTATCTCCCACTTGCTTGTTCATTTTACACGATCGCTTTTCCTCCTCCCCTCTACCAATTCCATCAGAGTCCACCATTTGGATTCTCACTCTGAGAATATCGAGGGCTTCGAGTGGTGGTATCGTCCCCAGTTGCTGTTTATTCGTGCGCTGCTGTTCGTGTAGACGATCATGGTCTGTTAGACAACTGCTTGCTGGACGATAAGGAGCGTGAGGAGTTCGCTTCCGTTGGACCGAGTTCGATTGAAGATTGTCTTCAACTGGCAAGTCTCTCGGTCTTTTGTATTTTATTTGTTAAAGCATGCCCGTAATTAGTTTTACAATGCATATCTATATGTTAGAATGTTTGTGTGGTCATTTTGTCACAATGAAATAGGAAAGATCCGTTTCCGCTCATGGGTACTCTGTTTAAGAGTTCCTTCAAAGGTTAGGTTTGATTTTGACACCCCACACATGTCATAAAAATGTGCATAAACTAAATTTTAATATTTAAAAACATATAACTACATATTCTTTTGATAAACATTTTTTTTAGTAAAATTGGGGTAGGAGATTCAAACCATGAACCATGTGTTTCTAGCACACTCATATACCAAATGAGCTATGCACGGTTTGACTCGTTTGATAAACATTTGCTTAACTTATATAAACCATACTTTCACTTATGGGTTTCTTTATTTTTATCTACCTTTAAGGAGTGTTTTTAAAATTGAAGTCAAAGCTTAAAATTTTTAAAAGGTATTCCTTAATACGTGTATATATATATATACACGCATTCACACATATATACACACATTTATATATACATACTATGAATTGAAAAATGAAAATTCTTGTAAAGAAATGTTAAGAAAACAAACTTAATTTGCAATAAACTAAAAAGTAAATGCCAAATAAGTATTAAACTATTAAAATAATACAAGTTTCAAACTATAGATCAAAATGATCATTTATTTTTGTCTAGTTTTAAAAATGTTAAAATATCATTTTAGTCTTTCAACATCCAATTTTAATCTATGTACATTTAATTAATTTTAAATTTGGTAATTTAAGCTTAGTTTTTATTGAAATTAGCTGAACAATAACAACTATAACTTCTATTCAAATAAATAAAATATAAGAATATATTTCTTAAAATTTATAGTGAAAATATTAATAGATGATGGTTTTTTCAAATAAAAAAGTATCACATTAAGAATTAAATTTAAAATTTATTAAAATAATATGGACTAAATTTCAACCAACTAGAAATCAAAGAGATCACAATCATATTTTTTAACCTTTGAAAAATTTCAGCTAACACGTGCAGATTACTACCATGTGTTAATAAATTTGGCCACATCAATTGGGGTGTTTGAAAACCCGTAGACCCGAAAACAGATCAACCTAATCCAACCCGTATAGTTTGGATTGGGTTATTAATTCATTTTGGTTGGGTTGGGTTGAGTTCAAATAAATGAAAATTTTATGGATTGGGTTGGTTCATGGGTTCATAAAAATAATCCGAACCAACTAGAACTAACTCAAATGTTTTTGTTAGTATTAAAAAGTATGCTTTTTTACTTCCAATACAATTATATATATATATATATATATTTATTTATTTATTTTAATTTTACTTAATTTCATGATTTTTCAAAGATTATTTATTATCCACGAATTGTTTAAAATAACTTTTTAGCACTATGGAAATAAGTTTTTCATAATTTAATAAAATTCATTTGCTAATCTTATTTCATTAAGTGAAAATAATTAAACAATTTTTTTCACATATTAACATGCTACTTTTATGTAAAACAAAAATTTAAACAATGATCCAAGTAATCAGAACTAACCTAATCCAAATATTTCATGATTGGGTTGGTTGGGTTTATTATTTAATGAGAATCGTTTGGGATAAAGAAATTTACAACCCAGATTATTGGATTTGGTCTAAAAGATGTTTCAACCCAACCCACCCCATGTACACCCCTTATCAACGACCCAATGAAAGCAAATCTCATGGCATGCGCCTCGCACCAAAAAGCAGGAAAGAGATCGAATTATCGATATTAGGGTTCCTGCGAGGACATGATTATGAAATCAGATAAGGGCAATTTAGTAAAAACCTATCAGAGAGAAGGATTTTGATATGCTTCTTAAAATTTGGAAAATTGTCAAAAATAGCACATCAACTTTCCATCTTTCAAAACTAGCATGTTTTTTGAAAAATCGTTAAACTAGTTTTTTTTTCCGGTGGATCTCGGGTGAGATCGATCACCGAGATTTAGTTAAAATTTTTACTTTTTCTAAATTATAGATTGTTTTGACCCTTTGGACCTTTGTCGTACATGAGATTAAATGCCGAGATTTTAGTAAATTTTCTAGATAATCTATCCAAATCTTATACCAAATTTTACATATTTTCAAATTTTCTCCAAATTTCAGACCAATTTTTGTTTCCATGATTATATGAATTTTTAAATTTCCAAATGAATTTAATTTTTTCAGATGGATGATTATATTTTGATTTTTAAATTTTTGGAAATATTAAATTTTGCAAAAAAAAAAAAAAAAGATAAGATTAAATTTTGCCAAAAAGAGTAAGATATAAAAAATAATATTAAATCTCAATATTAATTTGGTCGAGAATTTATGAATTTCGATGTTAATGTGCTTGAGATTCATATCAAGAATTTATATATTTTCCATATTTTCAAAATCAATCTGAGATCCATTTTAAAAAATTCATTTAGATAATTAGTAAATTAATTTGAAATTTAGAATTTTGGCTAAATATTTTAAAAATTATGTGAGATTTTGATATAATATTTGATAAATATAATCGAAGTTAGAGAAAAATTGAAAAGGTATAAAATTTGATATAAGATTTAAAATTATCACATAATATTCTACTCAAATCTCGGTAAATCCTATCCCACAGTCAAAATAAGTCAGAGAAAACTAATTATTTTAACTAAATGTCGGTGGTAGATTAATTTTGTATGGTAAAAATTTCTGACAATTTCCCTTCATCATCTCAACCTCCGTCTGGTCTGAAAATCTCCGGAGGTTTCAATAATGGGCGACACCGGAGGTATTTTTCTTAATTTGTTTCTATTAAGAAAAACATTGCATATTTCCTTCGCCTTTGATTCTTGTTCACATTCTGGAATGTTTTGATTCTGTTTGTGTTTCTCTTTGTCGAAGTTTAATCTTGTTGGTTAATGTATGTTTAGATATCGACGGCATTGAAGAAGGCCCATGCGGATGTACACTGCGATGCGGCAAAAGAATCAGCGGCGTAGATAATGGTTTCGAAGATGAGAGGTATTCGGTTTCGATAGGATACTTTTTACGAATAAGGATGAAGCACTTCGGATGCTTGTTAGACGCCTAAAGAGGACTGGATCGTAAGGTAGAATGGTGGAACCTGTGCATTCTTTGATTATGTCTAGTGTTTTGAATATATCTGTTATCTTGTGACTTTTAGGGATCGAATTTTGTAATTGAAGCTAATGTTGATATGACCGTTATCCACTTCGGTTTCTGGTGTTGATTCAGTGAAAAGATTGTTCGGAGTCTCCTTTTCTTTCTTCTTTTACCCTGTGCTAGAGGAGACACTTTGTTTACCATCTTTAATTGTGTCATCTTGTGATCCTTATGTTATATAATCTAACACTTTGATATTATGATTTACTCATACTATGGCTGTGCAACTTTTTATAATTTTAGTGGCTTGCTACATTCTGAGCCAATGGCAACATTATTTTATAATTTAAATGATTCAAAATTTCTAGTTCAAACCTTTAGTTTTGTCTTCAGCACTGTTTTCCTTTGTGTGAATAACAACCATGGAGTTTTAATTTTCTGCAATTGCAGGATGGAGAAAGCGAGATGGTATAACTTTGGGATCAGATTCGAAGCATAAGTTGTAGTGCAGGTCAAAGATATAGGGTAAGAGTTGGGAGAAGTTCAGGATAAATTGGATAAAGTAATGAACAGGAACTACATGAGAAAATTTAGCAGGAAATATTGCTACTAACATATATATGTCATTACGGCTTCAGAACTCTCTTGGTCATGGTGAATCCACGGTTGTCGGTTATGGCTCTCATCTGGAAGAACAGCTCATGACTCGGGAAATGGACATGTCAGGCAAGTGTAAGCCTAAAGGTACCAGTGAATACTGACTTTGCCTTCATTAAAAGAAGCTAAGAATCAGAACCTTTTAAAAATGGCCATAGAATCTGTCTAGTGGAAAAATCTGTTTTCTTGGATATGTAACTGGTTCCTCCCGCGAAGACTTAAGCAACATGTGCAAACGTGTGTGTTGATATTTTATGAAACTTGACAGTAATGCGGAAAGATAATAGTGGGGTATCAGAGTGACGCTTTTCAGAAAAAGAAAAAGAAGAGTACTGAAACGTGGGATAATATTATCTTCTAAACAGGTTCTTTATTATGTGGCATCAGAACGTACGAATTATCAATCTTTATTTCCCCCAACATTCCATATTTAAGTAACAGTGGAAAGCCAGCAGATGATTCTTTCTTGATGATGATCACGATACTGAACACAGAAGTATGAAACTAGAGAAGATTAAAAAAAAAAAAAAAAAATAGAGAGGATTTGCACAATACCTTCAAATGATAGAAAGTAGCATTTGCCATGGGAGATGAAAAGACTGAAGCAATTCATATACCAGCTGCTAAGAAGAATTCTGACATATTGAAAAGATGCAGTCTAAGGTAGCAATAAATGCCGGTTTCCGGAAAATGGAAAAAGTTACAAGGAAAAAAGAAGCTCTCCAAACTCCAAAGCAGGCTCTTTACTTACTGGTGAGGCCATGGAAATATATCATGCACCTGTTCTTTGGAATTCCATTTGTGGATAACTCTAATCAATCCGGGGATAATTTATCAATCACAAATGAAATTGATACTCAGAAACATTGGTTATTTCCGCTAATCTTGAAAGTTCTATTAAAGAAGGTTGAAGTATTTACAGCACATGAAGATGCTGAAAGTGATATAGGAGTCAGTGAAACCTTTTGGAATGTATGCATCTGACCATCTTAACCAACAATGATGTTGAAACCGTTAAAGGCTTGTTAACTAAGTTTGAAAAGACTGCTTCTGATTTGAATGATGACTCCCACATGCAACTTATAAATATTTACGTTCTTAAGCCACAGATTGTTGAAAGCACGAGGGTTTGCCAAATAATTCAGACTGTAATTCATCTTCTAATGAGAGCATTTAAAGAGGAAGGTGGGGAACATAGGAATGGTCTTGTAGAGACTTAGAATTGAAGTTTCTTGGTTGAATTCTCAAGATAGTTGGCAACCAGCACATTTGCACTTGAGGTTGGTTATTTATCTTTTTCTGAAAACTTATTGCGCCAATAGAATTTATAAACCGTATAATGTATTATTAATATAATATGAAACTCACTAGAAAGCTATTGAATACTGTGCTGGAAATAGTTCTCTTCCTGATAGGGTGCCTCAAATGTAATGAATTGGCCGTTCATGAAACTTTTGAACCTTACAGTCTAGATCATTTTGTTTTTACTTTGAGTATCTAGTCAAATTATCTTAATACATTTTCACACAATATTTTTCTCATCAAATGATTGTGCTACATTCTGACATTTTCCTCAATTTGTTCACATAATCAGATTATTATGATCCGTTATCATATTGAGCAATCAATTAGCTGGATAAAGTCAGCATTCAGGTGAACACACTCCAAAGTTGGATTTTGCTGAATTAGAAATACGCAAAATTTGGGAATCACGAAACATGTGAGTTCTACGTTCTATCTAGTGGTAGCTCTTCGTGTGTGAATTTATAGTGTCCTAGTGAATGCTCAAGGGTCTTTTAATCATTGTGTTTAAATCTTGAAGCTAATTGTATTCAATAATTGTAGCTGTGTAGCTGCTTCTCCGTTTTTCATTGTTAGAATAGAGTTGTTTCTTGTCCTTCCCAAGTTTTTGAATGTGCATAAGAGACTGCCTTTCCAATCACATTGCAAAAGTATCCATCAAATGAGGGTTGACACTTTCAAGCATCATTTTGGATAGCTTGCTTACCTTCTTTATATCCATCTTCCAATCCTGATCGTTGTGGCTACTCTTTTGGAAAGGCAAAAGAGGACTTCTCTTGGGGGGTGGTGATAAGGTGGGAATGGCTATTCATATATGGTCAACAGGAGTGCAGTTTAAAAAAAATAAACTTGGCGCTTATTTGTAAGTGGTTTTTGAAGCTTATCAATGAACCAAATAAATCATGCCACCAAGTCATCTCATATTCCCTAGCTTGTATTGAAAAGAGAGAGGAAAAGAGAACATAAGAAAGGAAGGAAGCAGTCATTGCCCTTGGAGGAAAATTTCGAAAACCAAATACTTAATTGAACATATTTCCTCTGTCAGTCTTGAAAATTGCATTAATACTTCTTTTTGGAAAAGGTAATAGGCGGTGTTAGTAGCAGACATTTAATGCAGAAATTTCCTTCTCCTGCTTTAGCACCCTTTATCGGATGCTAAAATTCGTACTTCTGGAAGAAGACTATTAAATCCTAGAATCTTAACAGGAGAAATCTGAATTAAATGTCTGCTTCTGAAACTGTTGGTTGAAATATGGCCTAAGAGTGGAGGCGACATTAGGGGGTTATCTTTTTGCTTTTCTCAAGATTAACAGCTACCATTTCCTTGCTACTCCAAAATCTAGCACTCCCAATTTGGAAAGTTGGGAGTACTGAAAAATGTTTGAATTTTCTATTGGGCCATGTTTATTGATTCTTGAAGGGGCTAAACACAATGGAGAGATTACAAGGACGTGGTGCATCAAATGACACAACCAATCGGTGCTTCCTTTTCTAGGAAAGTAGGGGAAAACAGAGCCATTTACTACTTTTTTTTTCCTCTAGCACCGGAAAGCTCTTTTCCTTTCTTTTGACTTCGCTTGGGGTTTTTATTTCGTTGTTGAGGATAATTTGATACAGCTTCTGTGTGGAACCAACTTCAAAGAAAATACAAAGACTATATGTAGGAATACTGTTAGAGCAATTAATTGGAGTTCATGGCTAGAAAGAAATTATTTGGTTTACCATGATAGGGATCGATTCTATAAATTGGCAAAGTTTCAATGCTTCTCCTAATATTCCTATTCCCCTTGACCCTTCCAATTGTTCCTGTGGAAAACTCCTCGCTTTGTTCTCAATCTTTCCAATTATTTGAGACTAATTCCTTTTTTATCTAAACTTTTCTTTCACGTCTCTCTGCCTTTTCCCCCCATCGAGTCCTTTAGAGAATTAAAGATATAAACCCCCCAACATAGCCTTTTAGTTGTCAAAAGTGTAGTGTTAAAAAATTGGTAAAGTTGTTGGGACTTTTTTTTACTTTCAGATTTGACACCTTTATGCAAGGAGGAAGATAAGAGTGCAAGATTAACAGGTTAGATTTAGAGTGTATTTGACTATTCTTTTAAATTAATGAAGGTATTTTCTTAACTATTTTCAATTTTTATTACATTTGGCTATATTATAAAAGATATATTTAGAAATTCTAATTCTTTAACAAGTACTAAATTTGTATTTTATAAACGAAAATATTGAATTTAAAAATATTACTCATGTGATAGAATAGAATCTTCTCATAAAACATTTCGAAAGATGAAACTTAAGAAAGGTAATAAATTTTTATGAGTGGTCGAACTTTTCAGGCTAAAGTAAGCATCTTTTCCCCGTTTGGCGGCAAAGTTAGTGGCAGACCACAAGGCCTTCAAAATATTGTCCGTATAGCATGCCTCTGCATTGCCTTGTGCTGTGCTCTTTTATTTCATGGATCATTACTGCTCTGTTATTACAGAAATGGTAGTAAGTAGATTTTACCTTTAATCATGCGTTATGGAAACTATACTTTTTTTTGCTTTCTGACATTTCATTTTTAACCTTGACTTTCTCGGAGTTTAGGAAAGGTTAAATTGTAAATTTGATCTCTATTGTGGACTATTTATGAGGATTTTATCAAACTATAGAGACTATTTATGAGGTTTTATCAAACCATAGAGACTAAAATTCTAACTTTTAAACCAATAGAAACTAAATTCTAATTTTCTCCAAACCATAGGGACCAAATTTGTAATTTAACTTTAGAGAAATGTCTTTATATCGACGGTGACCTTATTAATTTATACATAACAAATACATTAAATAAGTTGGGAATAATATATAGGTTTTGTTTTTGTTCAACAACATATGTATGGTAGGGGGCCAAAATTAGTCTAGCTCAATTGGCTTAAAGCTTGTGTTACCAACTTCGAATTCAGAGATTCAATTTTTCCCACCCACAGTAAAAAATTAAAAAAAAAAAAAAAAGCAAAAACAAACATATGGTAGGGGATTGACTAATTAAACTATGTTCACATTGACAGCTTACCTCTAGTTTGTTACACCTAATTTGTTTTTATTTTGTTTGTTTCTTTGTTGTTTGTTTGATTTTGTTTTGTTTAGAAACTAGAAATGGTTAAGATATTACCTTAGTGTATTGTGAAATTTTGATTGATAAGTAGATACTTCCGTAAATTGAATAATTCAACTTGAACTTGAAGAAACAATATAATTTTCCTGAAATATTGTGGATCTAAAAATGCTTATCATGTGGCTGAGCTGTAGGATCTGAATTTGAGTGTTTATATATATATATATATATATATATATATATAAAAACTGGAATTTGAAGCATTAGTTTCTTGTTTTCGGCAGTAGGTTTCTTGAAGAAAAATAAGCAGTACAGCATATGTTAGTCAATAACATACGTATAAACCAGAGGGGTGGGGCCTTATCCCCATGCAACTGTCTTCCTTTTGTTTAGTCCTTTTTCTTTAAGAAATACATTACATTGCTGATTATTATTATCATTAATTTGGTTTTCTTGTTTTTCATAAACTGGGAGCATTGCGTATCATGATGAACAGCATTGTGTCGATATCGATAAGACGTTGCTGTATACGAGAATAGGGAAGAAATGATTAGAGCTAAAGAGAAATGGTACGTTTACATTTCACGTTCCTTCAAATTTGGGTTTAAATCCTATTTCATTCTTAGAATCTTAAATTTAATAATTTTATATTTTTATTTATTGTGTGGATTTTTTTTTCTCCGTTTCTCTCAACTTCTTTACTAATAGTAAAACAGGACAGTTTCTTCAGGGACCAAATTATAGCATATCTCCGAGCTCCAATACTTAAACTAACATATTTTGAAATCTAGGGACAAACAGAATTGAAATCAAACCATCAAAACCTTAAATTGTGCATAGGCTAATAGTAGAAAATGTTCATTAATTGTGGGGAGAGAACGTGAAGCTAGCCAAAAAAAATTTGGTGGGGGAAATTAAATTAGTGAAGGAATCTCATATGATCATGAATGTGAGAAATCATTTAAGAATTATCTGACAGCTTGCTCTAGGCAAAAATGTTGGTACTTGGTAGTGCTGTACAATACAGAACTGGATAAGGATGGAAGAGGAAAGGGGCTTTTTATTTATTTTTTTAATTTTTTAATGTGTGCCATTCATTGATGGATTTGGCATTTACCATATCATAGATGGATACTCCTTTCCATTTACCATTTACCATTTACCATTTCTCGTGTCAAATAATTTTTTTTTCTAAATAATGAGAAGTTAGTATTAAAAATATTTGTAAAAGTAAATTATAGCATGAACAAGCAAATATGATACTAGCGAAAGTTAACTTAGCTAAGCCATAATTTCTTGAAATTAGAGACTCATTATGCTATCTCCATATTTGTTGTACGGACAAAGATTTGTTATTCGTCTAGTATCAGAAACTTTTATGTTGTGCTTAGATATAAATGATTTCATCTGTAACGTAAATTATAAATAACCAGAAAGGTTTATTTTCTAGTAATTGTAATTTGTACTCGCATTGAGACTTGATTGGGAGCTTAAGGACAAGAAATTTGAGGAAAACTCGAGCCGTCGGCATGGCAAATTGTGGAAATAGGAGAACATGAAAGTAGAGGGGAAAAAACAAATATTTTTCTTAGTTTAATAATTAAAAAGTTAAAAAAAAAAATATTTTTTAATAAAAAAATAGGTGACACATGAGCTTTGAATTAATAACTAATGGAAAAATTAATCTATGAACTAAGAATGTTACCAAATACAAATTTTGAGAGATTGTTGTGTTAATAATTCAAATGCATACTAGAACTTAAAAGTATGAATTTCTTTTAATTTTATCACCACTAGCTTTTCTGATCAGTTTGATGTGACTCAACAGCAAGTACTGAAAATCTTAAACTAAGGTCTCATTTAGTAACTATTTTGTTTTTAAAATTTAAGCCTATTTCTTCTTCCATTTCAAATAAGCATCTTTCTTAAGTCAATAAATTTTCAAAAGCTAATTTTTTTAGTTTCCAAAATTTGGCTTGATTTGTTAAACTATTGGTAAAATATATATAACAAAGAAATAATTTTGGAGGTGGGAGTTGTGCCTATATACTTAATTTTCAAAAACAAAAACAAAAAATAAATTATTATCAAACGAGACTTAAATATATATTTTATATCCTCTCATCCGTAATTAAAATCATAAAACAATACAAAAGTTCATTATTTCAGTTATGCAGTGCCCTCCCACATGTGATGTAAACCTTTAATATTAGAATGAAATTTGTGAATAAAGCAATGTACCTATACAAATTTTAAGAGAGGAAATTGTAGTCTTGATTAGATGAGAGAATTAAAACGACAATGACCAAAATGATTTAATTCTGTAACATTCATAAGTACTTTTCTTTATAGGTCTCGAATCACTACCATTATCTTTGAAATAATATTTTCATTGTGCATATTTATATAAAAAAAAGGGGGAAGGAATAAAATTATAGAAAAAACATCATAATCATCAACCAGATATTTGTACTCTTTTCCACTTCAAGTAATATGTTTCAACCAATTGAAAAGAACTCAACACCATTGTGAGTAAGTCGTAAAGGAGAGAAAAGGCCTTGTATTCTGGCTCCTATATATACATATCAGTAATCACCCTCTCTATCTTAGGATATTTGGCTTTTAAATGTAAACTCCTTTTAATTCCAATTTCAATCATATTCCCAAAAAGAAAAAGAAAAA
This sequence comes from Benincasa hispida, assembly GCF_027475165.1. Taxonomy (NCBI): domain Eukaryota; kingdom Viridiplantae; phylum Streptophyta; class Magnoliopsida; order Cucurbitales; family Cucurbitaceae; genus Benincasa; species Benincasa hispida. The sequence continues at coordinate 8,654,767 of NC_143479.1, forward strand.
AGAAAGTAGTAATTGAAAAGAGAGAAATTTAACTTGACACCTCATTCAAATTTTTTAGGACTCCTCACTGAATTAGATCACTTAGCTCATGAACATGATAGAAAATGCTATTAAATCCATATTGGAATGCACTACCTCAGCAACATAAATCGTGGTAGTTGCTTTGTTGAATCACTTTAGATGCCCATGGCAAAGGAAGTAAGCCTACAACAAAAAAGTTGTTTGAAGTTTAGTAAATTACTAGTATCTTAGTGACCCTGATCAAAGGAAAAGAAGTGATGGAACTTAAGAGTAAAAATAAAAGAGAGAAGGAATTAAGTTTAGAATTTACCCTTTCGTGCCTCCTGATCAAATTGTTCATGGAAGTGCTACATCTGAGACAACTCTTGATTCACTTTGTCTCACAGCCAATGGATTCACCATAAAGCCACCCCGTCGCTGGACGTGAAACCTATGATTCTCAACATTCATAGATCCAGCATCTACATTAGCTCCATGGCGATCGCCTGATCTACTGCGCATTAGAGCCAATGGAGTTGCACGAATGGGAGTTGAGAACTTTGATGTTGAGTGTCTACTTTCTGCTCTCTTCCAGAACCTTGAGCTCAAAAAATCAGCTCCAGGTAGCAGACAACATGTGGTCGTGGGAGTATTAGCATAAGACATCCTTCCACTTGATACAGCTAGATCATAAGAGATCTCATCCAATGCCAGTTCTAGACCATGTACACGCGTCTCCAACGATCGCATTCCATTTTGCGAACTCCCAATGAAGTTCTAAAAATGGTATAAAAAGCAAAACTCAAGTGAGATTGATATCCTTTAAAGACTTCATTGCAATGAGTGATCAATGTATTGAACATTGCAGACAATCAAGCGCTAACAGTAGTAGACAATGCAATTTTTATGTTGTACAGTAATTTGTACTTCAATAAGAAACATAGTTCTTGGCAGAAAATTGTAGGGAAGTTATAAAATGACACAAGCAGCTGAAACAATGATGGCCCGAATGATGGTTTATCTAAGCTTCAGTGGCAGGGTGAGGTAGAAAAAACCATGCATGTTCCATGTTTTTTCCTTTTTCGATGATACACCTTGCTCTATCTATTGTACAATGTGCCTTGAAAATTTCATTTTGTATTCCAATGTCTATGTGCTTGTCATCTATTGTTCTATCTACGTTGTGCAAGTACTTGGGTGTACTTGTAGATTTCCTGCATTCTAATGATTCCAATTTCCAAGGAGCGATCTATTATATTGATGCATGAGCATGCATATGTCTACGGGAGATTTATGATCTTTAGAATGAGACAATGAAGAAAACATACACGACTTAACTGAGGGCATGAATCAAGCATGAAGAAATGAAAATAAGTTCATTTCTTCCAGATTAAGTGCAGATTTCAGGATTCGTACTACCTGCAGGATATCTAGAAGACTGGATTGCTGCTTTTCAATTTGACTAAGCTGGTTACGGATCAAATGCAATTCTTCAGAGTCTTTGTGGTTCCTGTGGAGATCATCGGTTGCATTACTTGCTACAACAGTCGATTCAGGGAACTCCTCGGGACAAGGAACTACGCGAGATCCAGACTTGAAGAGAGCCCGTTTTGTTTCTGGTTTCGAAATCTTGGGTTTCTCATTAAACCTTCTATCCGGAATGTTTTCATCTCTTTCCTTCAGTTCTACGGAGGGAGATCTCCTAACAGAGACTTCCACTTTCCAGTCCAGAGGCTTCTTACGCTCAACCTTTTGGAGCATCGACAAACTTCCTTTCTTGTCACCACCGCTCAAAGGGCTTCTTTTTCTCGCTGCCGTCGCAAGTGAAGCATCCGGTGGTGTAGACTTGTAAACTGGGATTGTGTTCTTCCTCGAGAGAGGAGCATCAAGACGAGCTGAAGAATTATTCTTTAATCCAGGTGGATAACGTCCATCAATTGCGATTTCTAAAACAGAATAAAATACCAAAATGGAAGAAATCACAAGGCTGTAAACAATTTCACCCGACGTGCAGGGAATTAGCAAAACATTTACTGAAGATAATGTCTAAGCATGCTACCTTTCGAGGAAGAATGGGAATAAGCAGGCGCAGATGCCTCATCCGAGAGATCAGGAATCTGTTTCCATGCCTCGAGCATCTGACTCATTACCTCTCTTACAGCCTTAACCTATATCACAGTGGTGAGAATAACATGATCATATATCTCAATTCGATTCGTTTATTATATTTTTGAAGCCATTAAGAAACTGAAACCTTATCGAATCGCCGACTCTCGAGCGTTTTCAAGCAACCAGCCTTGAACTCCGCCAGAGCATCCCTCTCCACGACTGCTAGCTTACCTAGCGCCTCCGCCGCAGATTTTCTCGCCGCCCAATCCTCACTGCTTAGAAATGCAACCAAGCACGGGACCAAATTTTTCAGAGCTCCATTACCGAAAACTCCGTCAACTCCAATAACACTCCCGATCAGTGTCAAGAGAGCCGGCTTTGCCTTGAAACTCTCGCATTTCAAAAGCTTCTCAAACCTCGGCAAAAGCTTCCCGAGCTTAACCGGATCCGGATCCGGTGCAGCATCAATTGCTGAAGCCAAACACAAAGCCGCTCCGATCTGCGAATTAGAATCCTGCTCCGTGAAAAGCGAATCAGTTAAAGGCTTCAAAAATGTCGAAAACGGCGGTTTGGTAACAGTGGAAGCTAATGCGGCTACAGAGTTAACACAGGCGGATCGGACCGACGAATCAGGATCGCGAAACCGGCGTGTGATGTTGGAGAGAATCTTCGATAGATACGGAGAGAGAGAGTTTCCATGAATCTCTGAGAGAACAGCAAAGAGACGAACGCATTGCTTCCTCACCAGTGATTTATCCGAAGCATCAGTGGAGTATATACAGGAAAGGAAAATCGGCAAGGAATTCGCGTCAAGACTCCGAGCAATGGACTCGAGCTCGGATGCAGCAAGAGAGTAGGTATCTCGGTCGGAGAGCTTGGTGAGGCACGAGAGAATGCGAAGCTTCAGGCTCTGCGGCGCAGAGGCAGAGAGCGCCATGGCGAGTGGAATTGTATTCGTTGGCGGCGTCAGACCTCATGCGGCGGCGACAGAGGTAGAAATTCTGGCAACATTGCCGGACGGAAGCGGAACAATGGCTACAGATTTTTCCCGCGGGGAATTGGGGAAGAAGATGGGAGTCATGAAGAAACCGGTTTAAGCCTTTTAAACTGTTGAGAACTGTGAAGAAGAAGATGCCGGTGATCACAATAAATTTTATATATTATTTAATTATAACCTAAATTTGGCATTAAATAAATCATAACTTATAAGATATACGTTGGTCCACACATATATACATTTATTTCCCTCATAACCTTCTTCACTTTTTGTACTTGAAAAAAATAAAAAAAATAAAAAATAAAAGCCTTCTTCACCTTTTATTTTATTTTCTTTTTCTTTTTCTTTTTCTTTTTTGGATAAAATAGTACACCTACTTTTTATTTATTTATTTATGTGCCATATTAAAGTTGTCTGTGTATTTTATTTTGGTAGTTTTAACTTCCCCACTTGTATTTTCTTTTTTCCTTTTTAAGTTTTTAAGAATTAAGATTTACATTAAAAAAAAAAATGCATCTAGGTTCTACATGTTTGATATGAAGTGTACTTTTCCCAAAAAAAAAATATATATATATATATATTTTCATCCCTATGTGTTGGGTCTAGTTTCTATATGGTTCTTAGATTTCAAAAAGTCACGTTTTGAGTTTTGTTTCAATCTAGTTCATAGGTTTTAAAATATTACAATTTCACCAGACATTTGAGTATTTATTTCAATTTGATTCCTAGATTTCAAGATTTTAACTTTTAACCTCGATTTTTTACTAAATCATGATTTTCTATCTTTAGTGTTATTGTATGTTAATGAATTTAAAATGATTAATAAAATTAATAAATTTAAAATGAGTAATATAATTATAATTAGTCAAGTTTTACTATTTTTTATCACACTTAAAATTAAATTTAAAATTTCAATTCATAATTATTTTAAATTAATTAGGAGGCATTGAGTCAATTATAGGAATAGAATATTTAATGAAAATTTAAAGTTAGAAAATGTAAAATCTTGAAATCCAATAACTAAATTGAAATAAAAATCAAATATGAAAGGTAAATTTGTAATATTTTGAAAGTTAGGGACTAAAATGAAATTAAACTTAAAACTTAAAGACTAAATGTGTAACATTTTGAAAGAACTAAATTAGATCTAAAATCTGGAGACTAAAAAAGTTATTTTAAAAAAAATAAAATTATAGGGTAATATTGAAGGTTTGAAATAATCCTCTACAATTTCCCTTCAATGCAATATAAACAATTGTAACAACGACTAAAGTTTTTTTCCTTTTTTTTTTTTAATTCAAAAGTATTTGAAGTGTGAGAAGAGGCATATATTGTTAATTTTATTTATAAATGTAGTTTTAAAAGAATCTAAATTACTAAAATTAGGTGGAAACGGATTTGAATCCATTTTTCTAGTCTCCGTTTATTTATCTCAATAGCTTACAATACATTAAATAAAAATAAAATACATTAAAACACTTTTCAACAATAGTAGAGAGTGCCCAAGAAAATAATAATAGAGTTGGAAGTTATTCCTTCAAAGTCTAATATTTTTTTCCCTTCAAATGATTCATTATTCATTTGAGTAAGTCGTGCTAGTTTACTTTACTCCTATTTTTGCACATTTTGTATTAAGTAGTTGTAAATAATATTATGCTAAGAATCTATTCATTTTTATTAAATTCTTTTGATAATTTTCAAAATTAAATACGTAAAAAGATAAATTAAATACACTCTAATTCATATGACATGAAAAAAAAAAACGTTGAATATAGTTCTATTTAGTTTTTTTTTATTTATTATTATTGAAAATGAGGTTAGTCTTTAGTTTTAAGAAAATAAAGTGCAACGTATAAAAATTTAATGGGTAAGTACAATAGCTATCGACAGAAGAAAGTAAGTAAATATAAAGTTAAAGATCATGTTTATTAACCGTTCGTTTGGTAACTATTTTGTTTTTGTAAATTAAACTTATGGATATTACTTTCACCTCCAAATATTTTCCTTTGTTATCTACTTTTCACTAATAATTTAAGAAACCAAAACTAAAAAAATAGCTTTCGAAAAGTTGGTTTTATTTTTGAAATTTGGCTAAGAATTTACGCATTGTACTTAGAAAATGTGGATAAAATAAGCTTAATTTAAAAAAAAAAACAAAAAAAAAGGTTATTAAACGAGACCTAACCATTTAGTTTTTGATTTCTGAATATTAAACATTTAAACATCAATTTTATTTATTGGTTTATATATTTTGCTATCTAGACTTTAATGGTATTTTTAAAATCAAAATCACATTCCGAAAACTTGAAAAAGTAGTTTTCATAAATTTATTTTTCATTTTGTAAATTCACTCAGAATTTAAATATATAAAAAAAAAAATTGGGAAAAAAATATTTTTGACAAATTACAGTCTCTATATATATATATATATGATTTAATCTATATATCTATTAATTTCGATGGCCATAGAACAGGTAAGGAGGTCAAAAAGAAGGGGAAAAAAAGTAAGAAAGAAGTAAATTTGGGATAAAGGGAGCATGTGAAGGGTACTGAACTTTTTTTTCAAAAAAAAAAAAAAAAAAAAACTTTAATTGACCATAATTTTAAAGACACGTGGCACCGAATAATTGGCCTTTTCCGTGACCTGCTGGCGACGACCAACCTACTTTCATCATTATTTTAACCATATCACTGTTTGCTTCTTCTATAATCTTTCCGCGCAGTCTTCTCTTCTGCCTATTAAATTTTCCTCTTAAATAATTAAATAAACACTTAATTCAACCAAATCACTATTTGTTTTGTATTATTTATATGAATTATTTCAAATACATTCAATCTATCATTTATCATACCTTATCATACGGTGAATATAATAATATCATTATCACATTATTATTGTTTTTTATGATTGCTGTCAAAAATTAGCATGCGTTTGTTGACATCCTAACACACTCGAATATCAATTAAGTTATGTTCGTTTTGGCAAATCTACCACACTCTGATGTTTAAGATAATACAAAGAGTATAACTAAGTACACAAAAGTAAGGTTATAGTTCTCTTTGGATGGGAGATTACTAACTCTTCTCTTCTAGGGTCGTAAAATGAGGTTTTTCTATAATGTAAATTCTCTAACATTTGCCTGTGGCTACATGTAACTTCAGCGTTGTTAGGATAGTTGCAGCGACCGAGCACGATTTAATTATTTTTCAATTTATATATATTCATCAGCTCGACTGATTGGCCAAGAACATAAGGTTTTGACCTTTTTTTTTTTCTTTTGAGACGCGTGTTTTCCCATGTCGCCTCTTGATTTCCCTTGGCTTGATCAGTCCCATGGATTTAGGCCTTGCTTGGGGCAACCCTCAACATTTATTATAAAATAATATTTATTCATACTACTATTTTAATCCATAAAAGTATGTGCCTATTTAGTCATTGTATTTTCATTTTAGTTCATAAAATTTATCCAATTATGACTTTTTCAATAGTTTTGTAAGAGAATGCAACAATATTTAAAATATAAAATTTTGAATTTAAATATTTTAATCAAAATATATATCTTAACTAAGTTAAACTATATTAGTAGTGATTATTAAATTTCTATTAGTTATTTAATTATAATGTACATTCATTTGAAAATCTCACACCTAGCATGATACATATTGCTTGAAAACCTTTTTTTTTTTTTTACATGAAAAACTTGTTTAGTATGTGAGACATCTATCACGTAAACATACCCTTTGAAGCAAACATAGCAAATAATAGAAACACAGGGCAAACCCTCTAAATAAGGAGGAGAATAACGCAATCTTTTTTTTTTAAAAAAAAAAGAAATATAGATAAAAAATGATCTTGAAGAGCAAACTAAAGATGCGATGACATGAGTAGCTTTTGCTCTTTTTTACGAATGTAACTAAAAAACAAGAGCTCAAATATATTGAATTTAAACACTTTATTTGTTCCTAAATTTGAGATAAGTTGGATTTTTTTAAGAACAAAGTTGGATTTCCATTAACTTTTAGTACTAACAAAACTAAAAGCTATCTTTTCGTTTCAAAATAGAAATGACTCATTAAATAATATTTTGTTTATATTTAAGTATTATTATAGCTTTTGTCACCATAAAATATTAAAATCTCAAACTTATAGTCTTTTTAATATTTATATAAAATAGACCATAAATTTTGAGTGAATAGATCTTTTAGACATGTTAAAAGATATATATTTTCGATCAAAAATCAATGTTCAAATCTCTCATTTTCAAATATTTTGTTAGAACTAAAACAAGCAAAAATAAGAAATAATTTCGAATTGTTGTGAATTTGAGGAGCACAATGAGAACACATATGGTAATGGAATATAATATTAAAATAAATATAATATAATAATAAAATAAATAAAACATAATATATAAATAAATTAACAAAATAAGAAATGAAAAAATTCTCAAAATTCTCCACTTTCTCCAATTTGTATGGAATTTGCCCAATGTTTATCTTTCAAAACCTACTAAAGGCCACTATTTATAGGTAATTTGTCAAGTAGGAGATAGATTACATGGACAATAAGAATGAGTATTTACAAGACACATGGATAATAATTTGGAAAATGGGGACATGACACATGGTCAATGAACACTAAGCATGAGCATCTAATAGACATCTATTTTCTATAATATTTATAATACTCCCCCTTAGATGCCCATTATATATATATATATATATATATATATATATATAAATGAAATATGACTCGTTAAAACCTTACTAGGAAAAACCCGATGGAAAAAAACCTAATGAAGGAAAAAGAATACATATTTGATATAATACACACTCCTAAAAAATACAATATATTTGCTCTCCCTCAAGAAAATATCACTTAAGGTCTCTGAGTCGCTGCATTCCAATGTTTGCACCAATTTTTCAAAAGTTGCGGTTGGTAATGCCTTTGTAAATAAGTCTGACAGGTTATCCTTCAAACAAATTTGTTGTACAATGATTCCGTCATTTTCTTAAAGATCATGAGTGTAGAAAAGCTTCAGTAAAATCTCCTTTAATATATTCTCCTTTGATTTGGACTATACAAGTTGTATCGTCTTTGTATAATATTGTTGGAAAATTTTTATTAGAAGACAAGTCACACATTTCACAAATGTGTTGAGTCATTGATCTTAACCATACACATTCTCGACTAGCCTCATGAATTACAAGAATTTCAGAATGATTTGAGGAAGTGGGCGTTATGGTTTATTTCACCGATCGCCATGGTATAGCAGTTCCTCCATATGTGAACAAACAACATGTTTGAGATCTAGCTTTGTGTGGATCAGATAAATATCTATAATCTGCATAACTAACTAGATCAAAATTTGATTTATTTGAATAAAACAAACCGATATCAATCGTTCCTCGGAGATAACGAAGTATACGCTTGATTCCGTTCCAATGTCTTTTTGTTGGAGAATAACTATATCTTGCTAATAAATTTACTGGAAATGCAATATCTAGTCTTGTATTATTAACAAGATACATAAGTGTACCAATTGCACTAAGATATGTTACTTTAGGACCAAGAAGTTCTTCATTATCTTCTCGAGGTCAAAATATATCTTTATTTATATCCAATGAACAGACTTCCATTGGAATATTTAATGGATATGCTTTGTCCATATAAAATCTTTTTAAATTTTTTCCTGTATAAATTGACTGATGAATAAATATTTCGTCTGTTAAATGTTCAATTTGCAAACCAAGGCAAAATTCTGTTTTTTCGAGATCTTTCATCTCAAATTCTCTCTTAAGTTATTCTATTGCCTTTGAAAGCTCTTCAAGAGTTCCAATTATATTCAAGTTATCAACATATAAAATTATAATAGCAAATCCTGATTATGATTTCTTTATAAAAACACACGAACATATTGGATTATTTTGATATTCTTCTTTCAATAAATATCCACCCAGGCGATTGTACCACATCTGTCCTGATTGTTTCAATCCATATAGTGATACATGTAACTTTATTGAATATCATTCCCGGGAATTTGATGTATATGTTTCAGGTACCTTAAATCCTTATGGGATTCTCGTATAAATTTCATGACCAAGAGATCCATATAAATATGTTGTGACTACATCCATAAGATGCATATCCAGACTTTCATACACAGTCAAGCCAATTAAATATCTTAATATAATTGCATCCACCACTGGATAATACATTTCCTCAAAATCAATATTAAGTCTTTGTGAAAAACCTTGTGCAACTAGTTTTGCTTTACATCGTGTGATCTCATTATTTTTGTTTCTTTTCCTCACAAATACCCATTTGTATCCCACAGGTTTAACACCCTCTGGTGTTCGGACTACTGGTCCAAAAATCCGATGTTTTGAAAGTGAGTTTAATTCTGCCTTGATTGCTTCTTTCCACTGAAGTCAATATTTTCTTTGTTGACATTATTCAATAGATTTTGGTTCAGAATTCTCATTTTCAGATATAACATCAAGAACAACATTATACATAAAAATGTTGTTAATAATTACATCAGTTTGATTTCTTTTTTTTTTTTTTTTTTTTTTTTTTGTCATGACATAGTTTATTGAAATCTCATTATTATCTTAAGGTATTTCACCTTTCTCACTAATCATGTCGAGGATTTCTTCATGAGTATTTACATCCTCAACCATGTCTTTTTTACTATTAATTATTTTTCGTTTTCGACGATTTTTATCCCCAATTAGTCTACCACACTTCTAGCGTGTTCCAGACTCATTAGTGACAACTTGTTGTGTTGTGATATCAATTTTTGGTAGAACATTTGTAGCTGGTATATGTGACTTAATTACTTTCTTTGCATCTATAAATGCATATGGTAATTGATTTGCTATTTTTTGCAAATGAATTATTTTCTGAACTTCAAGTTCACAATTATCTGTACGGGGATCTAAATGAGACAAGAACGATGCATTTCATGTAATTTCTTTTTCCAATTTCTTAATTCCTCTCTCTAATGTTGGAAAATTTATCTCATTAAAATGAAAATCAGCAAATCATACAGTAAATATATCACCCGTCAGAGGTTCAAGATATTTAATAATTGATGAAAAATCATATCCAACATATATTCCTAACCTCGTTTGACTACCCATCTTAGTGCATTGTGGTGGAGCAATTGGAACATATACTGCACATCCAAAAATGTTAGGTTATATGTTCTAAAACTCGCAATTTATAATGTTAAAAATTTTTCTATTATCAATAAAGATGTTATTGACGATTATTCAATAAAATTGTTGTTGAATACGTAAATTGCTCTTGTAAAGACTTAATCCAATGAACTAAAGATCCGTGGCTATTATATGAATACTTGAACTTTATGTTGAGACATACAAGTGGATCAAGTTCAATAAATAGCCAAAATGGTCTATAGTATATGAATAAGGTTGGGTAACTTATTTTGGTAGCACCATCGAATGTGGCCCACTCTGTAGTTGTCACAATTTGTTGTAAAGTGCTACAAACGAAGTGATCCTGATTCGTTCTTGTATTGAGATGAGAAGTAGGGGCGTCCTATGCATGAGTTTGCATACGATTGGACTAAGAAATAAGTCACTATTACTTTATAATATTGTTTACTGTTTAAGATTGACTGTTTCAGATCGATGACCTAGGTAATTCGACCTTAATCCTGAGCTAACTATGAACTTCTGTTTATTCGGGATTATCCTTAGATTTGCATAGGTGAGGGTTGGCTCAACAGTGTCGGCTCAATAAGCCTCCCATTTCAGGAGTAAGACCGGATAGATATTTGGGGACATAAGGTGCAAGAAGGAATTTACACCTATTCGATTTAGGGATAGTAAAGAAGTTGTTCTCTTAAGTACTGAATCCAAGTCTTGAACAAGGAGTCCCACCCTTTCATTGGTCGAGAGGGATTCGGTTTAGTAATTGGACACAAACCAATTGTTCATTAGAGGATGAATGGGACTTAAGAAGCAAGATGTAATTTTGGGGGCAAAATAACATTTGACCCAGTCGTGATTACGAACAATCTGTGAAGTTCGACTTATGGGTTGTGGTTAAATCAAATGGACAAAAATATATCTACAGTGAGGAGAATGCAACTACTGAGCTATAGTGGTGTGTCTCGGTAATTAACGAATATTGATTAATTCGATTTAAAGAGTTTAGCCAATTAATCTCGAATCGTTGGAGCTCATGATCTATAGATTCATAAGGTCTCTCTACTAGCTCGTAAATCTTGAATTAGTATATTGAGTAAATTTGAAGTGTTCAAATTCATTTTGGGAATTAAATTTGAAGTGTTCAAATTTTAAATTTGATTTTGAATTATTCAATTTCAAATTAGGGTTTGGATAATTATATTCAATATAATTAACGTTTAATTTATCAAAATTAAATATAATTGGAGAGTTTAGTAATATTTAAATGATGATTTAAATATTAATTACATGATTAGAATTCATGTATGATATAGGTGTTTAATTAATTTAATATTTGATATTAAATTATTATTTATTTAATTGATTGATTGATTAAAATAAATCAATTTCATATTAAGAAATTCAATTTAGGAAATTGAATTTTGTTTAAATTAATTAAGTTGAACTTTTTTAATTTAATAAATTAAAATTGAATTTGTTAATTGATTTTTGAGAAAAATCAATTAAAAATTTGGAAATTGGTTGAGATAGGGGATTTCTCCAAGATTGGACACCTATACCACTTAGTTGGTGGATTTTGATGTGTCAATCAACATTATGGCTTAATACTTGCATGTATTTGATACATAAAAGCTTCATTTTTGGTTTCTGCTTGATCACTCTCCAAACCCTCCTCTTTCCTTATTCTTCTCACCAATTTTGAGTTCACCCACTCAAATCCAAGTTGGAGATAGTAGAGAAGGTTTCTTGGTGGTTCACTATTGTTTTGAAGATCGAATTCGTGGAGAACAACTTGGATATGGAGGAATTCTAAAAAGGTATAAGTTCTTGAAACCTTATTCTATGAATTTCTTTTCATGCATGGTTTTAGAACTCAAGTTAAATGTAAATATGGTGCTTATTGATTTTGATTACTTTCGCTGCTTGCTTGTACATTCCATCATAAAATTATCAGATGAGAAATATTGGGCTCATGACCATAAGCTAATTGTAATGACGAGTACTTATGATAAACTATTGGCCTAACGCGTACAAGTGACGCTGCATGCAAAATAGCATATCCCTATACGAAGCTCAGCTCTCATAAGTAATGATCTTGCAATTAATTGCAAATGTTTTATAAATGATTCTACTAAATCATTTTGTGTATGAACATGAGCTACAAGATGTTCAATATTTATCCCAATTGACATACAATAATTATCAAAAGCTTGGGATGTAAATTCACTAGCATTATCAAGATGAATGGTCTTAATTGTATAATCAGGAAATTGTGCTCTTAACTTAATTATTTGAGTAAGTAATCTTGCAAATGCAAGATTTCGACTTGATAATAAGCACACGTGTGACCATCTACTGGATGCATATATTAATACCATAAAATATCTAAATGGCTCACTTGGTGGGTTAATAAGTCCACATATATCACCATGAATTCGTTCTAAAAAAGCAGGTGATTCAGTCCTCACTTCAGCTAGTGATGATCTAATTATCAATTTTTCTTGAGAGCAAGCATCACATGATAATTCATTAGATCTAAGAATCTTCTGGCTCTTCAATGGATGTCCATTTGAATTCTTAATAATTCTTCTCATTCTAATAGATCCTGATGACCCAATCAGTCATGCCAAATTGTAAATATGTCTGAATTCGTGAACTTCAGGTTCATTGTTGCATATGTTTCAATTACTCGTAGTATAATATAATTTAGAAAATAAAGCAGACAACTTTTCCAATATACGTTTTCCATTTGAGAAAGTGAATAGGATATATAGATATTCCATATTATTCTTACTATCAGTCTCAATATGATAACTATTGCAATGTATATCTTTAAAACTTAAAATATTTCTCTTTGATTGACTAGGGAACAATGTATTGTCAATTGTAAATTTTGTTCCTCTAGGCAAAATAATATTTGCTTTTCCAAAACCTTCGATCAAGCTTGCAGAATCTGATATCATATTGAGTTTTGCTTCCAGTATTGTCAGTTTGGAAAAATATTTTTTACTTATAATTATTGTATGTATAGTTGCATTGTCTGCCAGACATAGATTTTCTTTACTCAGTTTTTAGTCACCCGACGTATGAAAATGATCTATGTTTCTTCACTAAAAGAAAATAATTACAATAAGAAAAATAACACTTAAAATATACAGACGTTACTAAAAGAAACATGAAGATAGATTAAAAATAACAACAATAATATTAAGTCTATATATTCTCAAAATTTAAAAAAACACTTGATGTTTCATCAACTACGCCAATTTTCTCTTTAGGAGATTCAAAGAAGTTTGCCACATCCAAATTTGTCATATGGGATGGGTCAAATATATCATTATCTTGGTATGAAAATTTGTTTCCACATTTTTCCTTTTTCCCTTCAGGGAGGCTTGATAAAAGTCAACTAATAATTTTGACGTATGACAAGTATGTGACCAATGCCCAATTATTCCGTATCGGAAGCATTTATTTTCAACACTCTTTGAACTCTTATCTTGTGGAGTTTTTTCTTTGTGATCATCATTTTGCATAGTTCTTTTGAAATTTGAATGATCAGAGCAACCATCACGAAAATAATAATTATTTCTTCCTCTACCTCGACCACGACCTTGATTACGATTATTAACATTCACAGCATTCATTTCAGGAAATGGTGTTGTTCCGGTTGGTCGAGATTCGTGATTTTTTCATTAATAACTCGTTATTTTGTTCGGCCACGAGAAGACGTGAAATTAGTTCAGAATACTGTTAAAAACCTTTCTCTCGATACTATTGCTACAGAAGCATATTCGATACATGAAATGTAGAAAATGTCTTCTCTAACATATCGACATCAGTAATTTTCTCTCTGCATAACAACAATTTCGTACTGATTTTAAATAATAAGAAGTTGTAATCACTTACTGATTTGAAATCTTGTAGCCTCAAGTGCATCCATCATAACGAGCTTTAAGAAGAATAACTGTTTTGTTATGATCATACCTCTCTTTCAAATTTTTCCACAAGATACGAAAATCTTTTATTGTTAAATACTCCATTTTCAATCCCTCGTGGAGATGATGGGGAAGGAAAATCATAACTTTTGCTTTGTCCTAACTGGATATCGTATTTTCTTCTTTAATAGTCTCCCCAAGATTCATAGCATCCAAGTGGATTTCAGTATCAAGTACCCATGACAAAATAATATTGTCATTAATATCAAGGGCGACAAATTCTAATTTTGTGAGATTTGTCATGATAGCCCTATCATAAAATATTGTACTTATGTTAGAAAATTAATAGATATTGAATATGCAAAATAACATTAAATTTATTAATTATAACGAAGAGGGAAAAACCTACATACCTTTAGGACCTACCTTTAGCGGGAAAAATGACAGGAATTCGTGCGTATTGTGAATTTGAGGAGCACAACAGAAACACGGAGGGTAATAAAATATAATATTAAAATAAATATAATATAATATTAAAATAAATAAAACATAATATATAAATAAAATAAAATAAAATAAAATAACAAAATAAGAAATGAGAAAATTCTCAAATTTCTCCACTTTCCCTAATTTATATAGAATTCACCTAATGTTTGTCTTTCAAAACCTACCAAATATCACTAGGCAATTTGGCAAGTAGGAGATAATTATATGGACACTGAGAATGAATATTTATAAGACACGTGGATAATATTTTGGAAAATGGGGAATATGACACATGGTCAATGGACACTAAATATGAGCATCTAATAGACATCTATTTTTTATAATATTTATAATACGAACCAATTATTTTACTATGTTAAAGCATATTAATATATTGAATTAATTAATACGGTGATGTGTAGTTGAAGCTAAAATGAATTGAGTGAGAGCAAAATCAAGCTCTCTTTGGTATTTTTCGTTTTAATTTGGATATCCAAATTCTTACTCCCAATTGACTCCACCCCATCTCTCATTTTGGTTTGTCTTTCACTATCATCCTAAAAGAGAAAAAGGGGCAAAAAAAAAAAAAAAAGACAAATAAATAAATTAGAAAAATATATATTACAAAAATCTTCAAACTCTTATTATATCATTTCAACATCATAGGTTTATTTAGAATAATTGACCTTTTTCAGATCCTAATACTAAGGATCTGTTTCAAAGTCATTGTTTATAAAAGTATGTACCTATATCTTCATTTATTCTTTTTTTTTTCTTTCTAGAATTAAAAAAAATCAATATACAACATAATTTGATAGGTCACTTTTAATTACATTTTTTAAGCAAAAAGTATTGTTTTTTTTTTTTTTTTTTTTTTTTTTTTTTGCATTTTCTTTCCATTACACTTCTTGCTAACTAATTTTAAAATTATACATTAAATTGATTTGGATTGAATTAGAAATATGTTTTAAAGTGATTTTAACGATTTCAAAATTATTCTTAAATATATCTGAAATCTTGAATCTATTCAACATATTTAAACATTCAAAGATTTTGTAAGTACAAAATCAAAAAATCAGGATCCTAGCAAAAAAAAAAAAAAAAAAAAAACAAAACGATAAGACGTGTGAGTTTTGAAAAGTATTCAAGAATTTATAGAGACAAATTTAATATTTAACGACAACCTATTAAATATAAAATTGTAAATTTATAGTTCTGTTATATACTTTTCAAATTTTAGATACCTATGATATAAAACAATCTTAAATTTTTATCAAATAAACTTATAATTATACAATATAAACACAAAAATGCCCAACCCACTGCACCATCATTTTCTGTTTTTAATGATATATAAAAGTTTTTTATTTTTTATTTTTTAAAAAAGCAAAATGATTGTTGTTAGGGAGGTGAGAAGAAGTGATGTGGTAGGTGAGAAAATATTTAATTTGTTTTTGGCTTCCCTTCCTTGTTGTTGACATGTGTGTGTAATATGTTTAGCTCAAATGATTTCACACAAAAACATGGATGTGGTTGGTACCAAAACAAATAACTTTCCATTTTGGTTCAACAATTTCATCTAACAATCATATTCATATAATAATAATAAGGAATTTAAATCCTATTTTAGACTCTGAATTTTGATAAATGTTCGTTTTAATTCCTGAATTTTTAAATTTATTTATTTTAGTCCATGATATTAAATTTATGTTAACTCTTCAATAGAAATGTGAGTTGAGCTTGTATATTTGGATGACAGACTCTAGATGTATTGAGTAAGATGAATGTGAAGTAAAATATCAATAATCAATATGTCAAAGTACTTGAAGACCAAAATTTTGAATTAAAAATATCTTTTAAATTCTCCCCCTTTGCCACTTTATTCAAAATTGAAACTCTAGAATTTTTTTAGCATACCTAACTTATTTGATAACTTAGTCATCCAAAAATATAAGTCACTTCGTCATTTTGTTAAAGAATTAACAAAATCTTAATATATCATGGACCAAAATAAACACTTTTAAAAAATTCAAGAACTAAAAGTATTTTAAAAGTTTAGGGACCAAAATAAAACAATATTCAAAGTTCAGGGACTCATACGGACATTTTTAAAAGTTTAGGGATCAAAATAGAATATTATTCAAAGTTTGGAGACCAAAATAAGATTTAAACCATAAATAATAAGGGTGATTATTTTAAATGACAAACTGCTGAAAATATTTTCAAATATAACAACATGTTACTGTCTATCGTTAATAGATATCTATCAATATTTTGATATATGTCTATCAATATCTATTACCGACAAACAGTGACATTTTATTATATTTGTAAATAAAATTGTTCGATAACAATAACAATAATAATAACAATAACACTAACAATAATTGTAGTGTTGCAAAATTGATTTTTGTTTTCTATGTTCTTACCATTTTCTACATTAGTCATCAAGCTTTTGAGAGCTCAAATTCAATCCTCTAATTTCCAATCAACTTTAAATTCAATAGAAGTGATAAATTTGATTGGACGTCAATATATGAATGACAAATAATGTTGCATCATGTTCCAACACCTTTAATTTAACCATCTTTAATTTAAAACACGTTTAAGAGTGTTTTTTGCACCTATCATATCTAAAATCATTTTTAATTTTTTTTTTCTCAATTAATTATTTAAGATGCGGTTCCAAATGATTTTTGGTAAATGGTTAGGTGAGATTTCATTTTTAAAATATCTATCATTTCAAAATAAAAATATATATGTATATGTTGGAAAGTTTAGTTCATCTCTCTAATATTTTTCCCTCTCTACAATTTTTCTCCCTCTAGTTGTTTTAATTTGTTTGGTAATTTTTTTTTTCTCTCAAAATTTTGTGTATTTTCCACTAATTTTCATTTCTCTCTCTAAAGCTTTTTATCCTAAAGTTTGATTTATATATCTCGCTACACTCATTTTGGTATCCTTGAATTTTTGCTCCCTTCATTAAATTTTTACTCACTAATTTTTTCTGTCCTATGTAAACTTTATGGCCCTCTCTGTCTTTCACATTTTATTTTCTTTAAAACTTTTCTTTTGCTTTCTCTTTTTCTTCTCTCCATTTTAATTTACCACTTTTTTATTTTTTTTCTCTAATATAATGCAGATAATTCTAACAATATTTTTTTCATTGTTTTTTAAACCAAGCATTAATCATTAAAAAAATATTTTTAAAATAATCAATATCTCATCACACATGTCCTCCTCGACATTATATGACGATCACTTTTAAAAATTGAGAAACAAACATAAAAGGTGCGTTTGGGACATTGAATTAGTTATAATAGTTAGTATTTATTATAATCTATGTTTATGGTACATACTATTTTAGTTGAGTTATTATAGTCCGTATTTGAGTGCAAACTATTTTAGTATGAGTGGAAAAATAGTAAAATAAAATATAGAGTTCAAATAGTATTACTTATGTAGATAATTGTATATTATAAACAATTGTAAACATCACTATTATATATAGAGCCTGAAACATGGGGTGGATTATAGGGGTGGAAACGGTTAGGCCAAATCGAACTGAACCGAATTTTTTAAAATGTGAAACCGAACCAAACCGATTTATTGGTTCAAACTGATCCAAATCGAACCGCATATATGCGGTTCGGTTTGGTTTCAAATTCAATTTTGGCATTTTTAAAAAATCCATGTTATATTCTTTTTAAAAACGGTACGGTCGGTTCGGTTCGATTTTAAATTCGATTTTGTTCTTTAAATTAAAAGCGGTTCGATTTTACTCTTTATATATATATATATATATATATATATATACACATACGGTTCGGTTTGGTTTCAAATTCAATTTTCGAAAGTGAACCTGAATAGAACCGAACCGAATTAATTCGGTTTCAAAATTTCTTCAAACCAGATCGAACCTCATTTTTCGGTTTCATTGAATTTTCGATTCGGTTTTTAGAAATGGTTCGATTTTTGCGGTTTGGATGACCACCCCTTGTGGGTTATAATAGCTACTCCACCAACTTCAAGTTGGAGGCCAAATACCCTAAATAGATCATAAATATGTCCTTAATAAGAAGTTGAAGACTTTAAGTAGAGATTAAAATTGAAATTATATTAGTTTAAGAATTATAATATGGGTATAATAGCTATTCGAGTGTTTGTTATTATAGTATAATTGATTTATTTATTACAAGCAAAACTTGATCAACATATTTATGTAACATTAAAATAGTTTGGAGTGCAAACTGTTTTAATATGAGTAGAAAATAATATAACAAAGAGGAATTTCAAATAATAGATCGTAGATAATTTGTATATTTAAAGAATAGTAAATACCATTATTATATTTGGAGTCCCAAATATTGGGTGAACTATGATAACTCACGCCACCAACTTTAATTTGGAGGGTCAAATACTCTCCGAATGATTATAGATAAACAAAAATTTAATAAAATGCATTTAAACAAATGGTAATTATGTATTTAATATTAATAAGAAGCCGATAATTTGGAATAGCGACTGAAAGTATATTAGTTTAAGAATTATAATATAAGAATATGGGAATTTTAGCATAGGAAAAGGGTATAATAGCGATGTTAATGAGCATATTAATTAGTTGAGTTGTCACAATTTAGGGAAGCCGATAAGCCATAATGACCTCAAATTTTATTGACCCTAATTCGACAACCTGTGGTATAGTCTTCTTTGTCGGTTGAATGCCAAAACCAGTTTGAATATCATTTTCTCTCTTCGTTCCGTACATTTTTGGAATTTAATGTGTGTATATATATCCTCTAAACGCATGAATCAAATTAACAAATTTAAGCTTTTGTTTAGATTGACTTGAGAAAAAGATGTTTTTGAAAAATTCATCCTTATTTAAATACTTTTGATAAAAAAAAAAAAAAGTTGAAAATACATTTCAAAGCTATTTTAAGTTATTGTCGAATACTTCAATTTTTTTCAAAATATATATATTTTTTTAATTAAGTTCATATTTGGAAATCACTTCTATTATGTTTGAAATTATTTCAAAATATGTCTTTAATCACTCGAAGTTAATTTAATAATTAAATTTATATTTTTAAATGTAATTTTCATATAATCAGAATTGATCTTGAATTTAAAAGTATATTTTGGAGTGATTTTGAAATTGTCAAAAATGATTTTAACCATTTTAAAATCACTCCCAAACATGATATAAATATAATTTGTTAAGATAGTATAATTTTGATTAAATGTTCACAAAAAGTTGAAAAACCAAGCCTCGTAACTATTTCGTTTTTTGTTTCTGTTTTTTTACAATTAAATCTATTTCATTTTCATTTCTTACAATTATTTGCATCTTTATCAAAGTACAAAAGGTTGAATTCTGAGTTACATTTCAAAAATAAAAACAAATTTTTAAAAGCTACTTTTTTAGTTTTCAAATTTTGGCTTCATTTTTTAAACTACTAGTAAAAGTAAATAATTAGAAGAAATTTGGAAGTGAAAGTAATATCTATAGACTTAATTTTAAAAAAATAAAATAAATAAAATAACCAACAAACATGGCCTAAATATTTAGGGGATGAGAAGTTTGAAACTTTTGACTCGTAAAAGTAGAGATGTCCAATTTTCCCACGGGGAAGGGGCCCCGTGAGGCCCGCCCCGAATGGGGGAGGGAGTGAGGAAAAAAATTCCCCGTGAGCTAAACAAGGACGGGGACGGGGAATGCATTCCCCGTCCCCGCCCCCGGCCCCGACCCCGCTCCGTTCCCCGTCCCTGCCCCAATTAGATTTTACATATTTATTTGGTATAGTTATCTAATGTCATGTTATTATTATTATTATTATATAAATATTACATTTAAATTTAAATTTTAATTATTTATTGGGAAAGATAATGAATATGTTTAAATTGAATGTTGAAATTTAGATTTTATATATGTGAATAATTTGATTTATATTTATTTCTTTCTACTAAAAATATTAATTAGCTTTTTTAGGCCAAAATTTGAGTAATTTATCTTTAAATTCAAATGATCATTCAAAACTAACCATAATAAATAATTTAATGATAAAGTTAATTATTTAATTCCATTAATGATCTAAATTAGTTGAATTTTTACAAAAAAAAAAAAATAATAATAATAACAAGAAAAAATTTCTCACGGAATCCGATCCCCACGAAATTTCTGCGGGAATCCCCGTCTCGATCTCCATGGAGAATTTCAAGGGGATGGAGAATGGCATCCACGTCTCGTCCTACTCTTTTAAACATCATGAATCAAAATAATTATATGATAAAATTTAGAGACTAAATCCAACATCACATGCTAAACTAACTTCAAGAATTAAAATGTTTGTTAGAGAAAACCCACCAAAAGTTATATTATGATGATGATGAAAGATACCGAAAAAGGTTTTTAACATTTTAAATATTTGTCTATTATTATTATTATCCAATAATACAATAATCCCAAAAGAAGGGTTTTTTTTTTTTACATTTTAAATATTTATCTATTATTATTATTATTATCCAATAACACAATAATCAAAGATATTTACCTATTATTAATTTCATTATTATCATCCAATAATACAATGAAGAGGTATGAACATATAGACGCATGATTCAATCATAGAGGTTATAAAATAATTAAACTAATGAAATTGTTTAAAATGTGGGTAAGAGTTAAGAAGTCATAGTCCAAAATCATGGTCAAATTGGGACAAGCTTTTATTAGAGTGAATATGAGAGTACATCCAACAAAGAAAGTTGCAGCCCACCCTAATATATTCCTCTCCCTCTCTCTCTTCTATCAATTTTTCTCTCTCTAAATCTATCAACATTGAATTCATTATTTATCTTGCAAGGAAAGAGAGAATGTATATGATAATTTCTCAACATGTAGTGCGACATATAACGTGCAAATCACAACAAATAAGTTTCACTACTCAATCATACGTAACTATCATGTAAATTCATATTCGGTGTTCTGTATTGTCCATCTTTAATTTGTGAGAGATTTTTTCTTCATTCATCAAATATTGTTTTTCAAATAAAATATCGACAAACTTTTATTTTGAATTTTTTATCTTGATTTGTAGTGGAACAGTTCAACTTGTCGTCATATGAATCTTCTTTCCAAACTTCTTTTGTTGTAATATAATATGCTACTATACGGACTTATATTATAGAAACTAACATCGGTGTGGTACCTTACGAAACGTCCTTTAATGCTTAAGTTAATGTCTGATTGAAGGTAGTTACAATTGAATAACAAGGTAATTTTTGTGTACCTGATATTGTCTTTAGTATAGCAATTTTTCCCCTCGATGGATGACGATGCCTTTTCCATCCTCGAGATATACCATGTGTCAATAAATTTCCTACAACACAACTAGTACAGTTTAGTTAGTTTGAAGCACTCATTTTGATTTAAATTTCTCGTCTTTCCAATAGTATTTGCCAAACACAATGGAAATTTACCAAATTTTCTATGTTCTCCTTTTCAAGAATTATAGGTCACTATACCAACATATTAGCTATAGTTTCAGTCAGAATAATAAAGTTATGCATAAATCATGGATTGCACATTTTGATGTTTAATTATAAGTACATTGTGGATTGATCTCTAAGTTTAAGACACCGATCTAATAATTCGAGTTAAGTTTATGCAAATTCATGAATTGCATTACGATTCTAACTAGGAAAATTTATGAGTTAGTTAGTTTATGTCCGAAATGACTTTTGGACTTAGGTTTATAATAAAAGTCAAGAGGAGTAGGGGAACTTTGTCCCACATGGAAAAATTTACCATTGTCTAGAAGGTATAATTTCCAAGACATTTTAAATGAGAATTTGTAGTGTGTTGATGGTAGAAGTAATTGTTGTTTTTGTTTGATGGGTGGTTTGGTTCACTTGCATGAAAATTACTAAATTTTTATTACTTATTTATTTAATTATTTTAATAAATCATTTTATTAATATTTTCTTGACTGTTCGTTTGCTCGTTTATGAATGTTGTGTTGACTGTTCATTTGCCCGTCTATGAACGTTCATTTGCCTCTTTGTTTCCTCTTCTCCTCTACTATTTAGCAGAAATCAGACCTGAGAGAGGAGACACACAACTGAAGTTTCTTACTTCCTCTTTTGTTTTCCTTTAATTGTTCTTCTGTTCTGAGCAATTTTCTTAGATATGTGTGTTTATTTAAAGTTATTTGGATCTAGGAGAAGCTAGCGTAATACTTGGTGTTAAGATAAGAAAAACTGAAAATGGGTTTTCTCAATGTCAATCTCACTACATTAAAAAATTACTAAAAGAAATTTGACTGTTTTGATGATCCTCCTATAATAAATCCATATGATGCTCGTGTAAGTCTTAAGAAAAATAAAGAAGATAGTGTATCTCAGTCTAAATATACAAAAATAATAGGCAGTGTTATGTTTCTAATGAACTATACTAGACCTGATATTGCATATACTGTGAGTAGATTGAGTAGATATACATATAATCTTGGTAAGGATCATTGGAGTGATCTTCGTCGTCTGTTAAAATACCTTAAGGGCACCATAAACTACTGTTTGCATTTTAACTAATTTCCTGTTGTATTAGAAGTTATTGTGATGCAAACTAGGTATCTGATAATGACGAGGTCAGTTCTACAAGTTTATATATATTCTTACTTAGAGGAGGAGCAATATCGTGGAAGTCTGCAAAACATATTTGCATAGCTAGATCCACCATGAAATCTGAATTTATTGCTCTAGAACTAGCAGGACAGGAGACTGAATGACTTAAAAGCCTACTAGGGATGTATCATTATGGGGGCATCATTACCAATCTCTATGCATTGTGATTCACAGGTTGTTATAGGTATTGCCAAGAATAGTGTACATAATGGCAAAAGGAAACATATACGTCTTAGACATAGAACTGTGAAACAATTGCTAAAGGGAGGAATTATATCCTTGGAATATGTGAGGAATGAGAAAATTTTTGTTGATCCTTTGACCAAAGACCTAACAAGGAAAATGATTTTAGAATCATCAATAAACATGGGGCTTAAACTCTTATACAGTTTCATCCCTTTCTCTGGGTGGTCTATTGCAATAGACTCGATGGTCCATAGCCCTTTGTTTGGGTGGTCTATTGCGATAGACTTAATGGTCCATAGACCATTATGTGAGTGGTCCCAGAATGGACTTGACAGATAATACTAAATCCAGATGGTCCTGACACATACTAGATGATGAAGGACTAGGAGTAAAATGTGTTGTGGGGGTCTCAACTAGTGTTATTGAAACTTCAAGAGGTAACTCGCTCTCTCTAACAAGATTGTTGCCCTACTTCACTATGCATCAATTCAAATCGTTAGATATGTTTAAGTTTGATCTCCTTTATTTGCTGAGAGCAGTTTTTTCAAAAATAATCTTTTATGTTGTTTACTCGTTAACTTTTCTGTAATAGACATTTGTGAGGGCCTGTTGGAAATGACTTTTGGGATTAGGCCCATAGGAAAAGTTAAGGGCATAAATACTAAGGCATTCTAGATGAAAGTCCAAAGTGTGTTGGTGGTGGAAATTTAACTCTTTCACCATACATGCGTTCCGCTGTCGTCTGGTCGGGCAAGTTCGGGTGAAAAGAACTAAGTTTTTAATTATTTTTTTTCATTTGCCTGTTTATGAAAGTTGTATCAACGTTCATCTGCCCGTACATTTGAGAGAGGAGACACACAATTGAAAGTTTCTTACTTCCTCTTTTGTTTACTTCTAATTGTTCTTCTGTTTTGAGTAACCTTCTCATTGATTCTAGTACATCATCCGGTGAGTGCACGCCTGAATTTTGAGGTTGTGTTAATCTTGAGTAGCAACCAGTATAGCGATTAGCACCAAGGTCGCACCGTAATTATTTTCAGGGTAGTGATTTGTCAACGACGCAGCAACCATTCGTGATATCTGTTCTAATAGTTTAAATAAGATTTTTTTAATAGCAAAATTTGATAATTTAAATGGCCAAATCTAACTTAATCAATCGAACTCAGGTATGATATTTTTTTATACATCAAATTATTAGAATAACTGGCTTACTCCATTGCATATTTACTAAATTGACATAAATATGCTATTTTGACAAATATATAAAAAAAATTGATAACATGGTAGAGTCTGAAAATTATAAATAGAGGAAGAATAATAGATATTAAGATTAACAGTATATAAATATTGATAAAATTTAGAATATAATTTGATATCTACAAAAAAAAAAAATTAATATATTTTAATTGGATTAAGATAGTATGAGATTTTTCTGGAATTCATTTTCGGGTAAAGTTAAAAAATAATATACTTTTTTAAAATAATAATAAAAATAGGGTGAGAAATTAAAAAAAAAAATGGTTAAAGAAATTAATTGCATAAATAGTGTTGAAGGGAAAAATATTGACAAAAATAGGATAGTGTGGATTTGGACCGAAATTGTGTACCCGATATACAATTTTATTAATCCAGTCACCTTTCCTGTGGTTAGTAGATGGCTGCCATGTCACCATACGCATAGACTTGGTCAATAAAGGAAGATCAAAGTCGTGGACCCTGTTCCCGATTTTAATTTTTTTTCAATATAGTTTTTTTCAAAAAAAAAAATTAATGAACAAATTTCTTTCTTACTTATTTTGTTCTTATTCTTTTATATCATACTCATTTATTAGATTTAGCATCTCAAGATCAAATGTAATTTTTTAGTTCTTTTATTTCAAGATAGAAGTTCATATGGAACTAAAAGTTTGAATTACAAGTCACTCATTTTCCACATAGTGGTCGTTTTCGTGTTCCTCTGGATTAGCTTTTCCTTGTTGGCGTTGTCATCTACGACGAATATGTCTTTAATTAGTGTCAGCAACATTGAGTCGTCTTGACTACTGCACAATATTTTCTACATATACCAAGTTTTGGTCACACATTGAATTTAACTCTGGTAAATTGTGTTGTACTGAATATTGGTGTACATCTTGGACAAAATTATTCTATATGATTACTACTACAAAATTGGACTTTAATGTTAGTTTAAAAACTGGAATTAGAAAGATACAATGTCGGTTGAAAACGGCATCGAAGATCGTGTTATAAATGGTCTTTAATGTCGGCTATCTTTAATTCGACGTAAACCGACATTATAGCTGACCGAAATTTCAATGCCAATATTCTTCAACATCGGTTGAAAACCGACATTGTACACCATCTTCAATGTCAGTTGAAAACCAACATTATACACCATCTTCTATGTTGGTTTTTTATCCATTTTTTCAATAATTGTCCGATAATTTTTTTAACGCCCCATCTTTTTAAATGTCCAATCCATTTTTAGTGTCGATCAAAGAGTTAAAAATCGACATTAAATGTCTTGTTTTGTGTTAGGAAATGCCCGTCATCATAGTTGAACAGATGTCGAAGTAATATAAATGTTTGTTATCATTTTGTTCTTCAAAAAATAACAAAAAATACATGTACATTTTCTGCTTAAGCACGTGCAAATCAATAATATTTTTTTAAAAACAATAATATTTCATTTGCCTGTATATATACAAAATAAAATCTTAATTGCTTTTATATATTAAGATTTTAACAAACACAAAAATTAACTAACTTGTTGAAAGAAGGAAATAAAACTAGATAACAAAGGAAATATAACACGTCTACAAATTGTTGTATCAATTTGACACAACCATCATAACGACCACTAACAAAGTTGAGTTCAATACATTTGCCAGAAAGAAAGGAACGTAATAAAGAATTGAAAAATGCATCATAGTTATGCTTCATAATTTATCTATTTTTCATGCACTTTCAAACCCAAAGATTCTAAAAATACTTGCATCAAAAAAATGAAGATAACACTTTGTGAAATATCTTAAAAGTAAAACCTTCTATGCATGAAATTAAAAGGAGTAGTTGTAGGTCTAAGCTATGAAGCTTAGTATGTTCTGACTAATAAAACATGAATGGAAGAAAAAAGAAAACAAAACCAGTATAAATCGAACAAAAACTTACTCGAGTTTTGTAAATGTTCGCACGTAGAGCATCTGACAGATATCCCACAGGCTAACTAATGAATTAGCACTTCCAACGACAAAATACATATGATTGCAATAAGGAAGTCGTTTATCTTTCCTTATGCCTAATTGCAAAAGTTTTCCCAATAATTGAACCAAATAATTGAAAGTAAAACCACCAGTTTTTTAATAGAAGAAATCTTGACTACCTATTTCATGCAACAATTGTACACAGTGAAGAAGATTCACTCAAGTTAAGAAGTCAATTATGAAACTCACCCTCCAACTGGGTCAATTGCAATGAAATACAGAAACAAGAGCAGAAAAAACCTTGGGAACATTACCATGTTTTAACCTAACTTTACTAACTCTTATGCTTTAGAAAAATTTCGGTAACCATTTTTTTTTTTTACTTTGACACTTGTTCAAAGAAATGCACTTCCAACACAACATTCAAACAACAATCTTCTCTCAACAGAACTACTAGAGTTTTCAAAACACTATAATATTCAAATTAACTACATAGTAATGTGAGCACAAATTGACTAAAACTTATATGAGCACAAATTGCAATATTTGAGCACAAATTGGAGAGTCATAACATTAAACTTTAGCCAAAAGAATAAAACATGATCACAATCAAATTTGACTAAAACCAAACAAAACTAGTGTACCAATTTCACCTGCAATTTCATTGGGGGTGGCAAAGTATGATCTTGCAACAGGAGGGAACTTTGGACAATTGAATTTAGAGAGCTGAGGGCTCCAAGAATCAAGAACTACCTCCACTGGTTGAATCCACATTCCACTCAAACTAAATAGAAGACTTAATCCAAAACAGAAACAAGTTCTTATAGATTCTAACATCCAAATTTCAAAGATTATGCATAATAAAGAACGAAAAAATATGTGTACCTTTGGATTACATGCCTTTGATCGATATGTGCTACTTTGGGTTCATGTTATAACTGATATGTGACCTTTGGGATCACCACGACTAATATATTATGATTATACACTGTTCCCTAGATCGAATGGCTATGAAGCATAGACACAAATACGGTTATATGATACAGATACGATCGGATACGACGATTCGTCAAGTTCTAAAAAAACTAAGATATGGATACGTCTAAGGATACATCATTTTTTTAATATTTTTTAATATATATATTTCTAAAAAAAACGAGGATACTGATACATTGAAAATACATATTTTTTTCTTTAAAAAATCTAGGATATAGATAAATTTAGCATACAATAACAATAGCACAAAATAGAATACAAACACTGGAATACAATACAAAAAAAGCAACATCTAAGATGTTGAAGTATAATAGTTAATAAAATGCAATAGAAAAGTGACTCATATTACAAAGAAGAAGAAGAAGATTAGAGGGAGAAGTATGAAGATAAACGAAGAACTTCTTCATTAAATTGTTGAAATTATCCAAATGGTTTATATTTTGGTGGATTTTGTGGGGACTCAAATGTGAAGATGAAGATTAGATGATTCTAGGGTTTGTTCTTTTATTTATTTGTTTTCTTTTAGTTTTGGACTCGAGTGGTAAGTTTTTAAAATAGGTTGTCTAGTTTTATATTGGGAAAGATTAGATGAGTTGTTTGTCTTTTTTCTTTAAAAAAACGTACGCGTAGAAATAGATACGTCAAATCGTGTGTCAGATACGTATCTGGGAAGTATCTGGAAGTATCGATATCTGATACGTGTCTGATACGGATTCTTTGCTTCACATGAAGTATCCGTGCTTCGTAGTTGAATGGTTAATATGTTACCTAGAAGGCCCAGTAGTTGGTCACTTACTGAGTATTTTTATACTCATCATTTCTTTCTTTATGTTTATCAGGTAATGACAGAAATAGGCTGGTGAATGACAAAAGAAACTTGTGATGGAGCCATATAGGGACAAAAGAAATCGATTCCGCTTAGTCTATGTTTTTAGTCCTATGATTGTTTTGAAATTTGAGTTTATTGTCAGATAGGATATTTTATTGTTTTAGAAAATTTCTTCGAAATTGTTTTTAAGGAACCTTGATTAATATTTTATTTATTTAATTTAATTATTAATTTAATAATTTGGTTTGAAATAGTCGTCCCTATTTCCATTAATTTTATGATTTATTGGTCAAAATGATTGAATGAAAATGTACATTTGATAGTAACGACCCTTGTTAGTGAAGGAACTGTGAAGTTCTGTAGCAGAAGCTGGGATCGGCCCAATTTTTTTTCACAGAACAAACAATTATGCATTAATGAGAAAAATTACAACATGCTTTAAAATAGAAGAAGAAGAGTGCTTACCTTTGAAGCCAAAGATCTTCACGAAACTCTCGAACCGGTCACAAACAATTCATGAAAACACAAACACCCAATGATGACACCACCATAAGTGAGACCTCTGTATTCTCTTTTGGGATGAGAATCTACAGTAAATGTGGGCTCTGTGTATTTTGAAAGAGGGAATAATATTTTAGAGGAGAGAAAATTTCTTTTTATAGGGAGAGTTTGCAGAATCCACACATAGAGACACAAAAACGATGAAGATAGAAAAAAAAAACTCTTCAAAAAACTGCCTTACTCACGTCTAATTGAGAGAATTAAAGGGAGGGAGTTACAATTTTGAAAATTTAAACTAAAATAAAATAAAATAGATTTAAATAATAATAATAATTATTATTATTATTATATATATATTATAATAAGTTTTCTCTATATATATAACAATATGTTATATCGAAATATCATACATAACCAATAGTTTTTATTAATCCAATCCATATAATTAATATTTGGATCATATTAAATATTTATTTTCTCTCAAATAAACTTTATATTATAATGTATCAAATACAGCATATTAATTATATCACATATATAATTAATTTAATTATATCACATATAATTAATTCCCTCAATTAATTTGTACAATTCAAATTAATCCAAAATTAATTCTCATTAATCCTTGTTGAGCTATGGAGGGGACTTTATAGACCTATAGAGTGAAGCTCCAATGGTACTTTAATAATTAACTAAACTCCTTTAATTCAACATCCATTAACTGTTGGTCACCCCACTAAAGACCATTAGCTGCACTCTTCGCACTACAGATATATTTCTATGTCCATTGAATATAACGAGTCAACAACGCGATGACCCTTCACAAATTACTCGTAAGTATAACTGGGCTAAAATTATCGTTTTGCCCCTGTAGTTATATCTAACTCCCTAAGTACCACTAATCTCTCCAATGAATGATAAGTCGTAGCCCAACTATGACCAAACCCTTCTCGGGCCAAGAGAGGGTGTGGTGCCACATTGTTCAAGCCCCACAATCTACCTTTAAGAGAGCAATTTATCTACTTACCTAGACGTTAGGGAAAGAATGAATTCTGTCTTGTATAGCTGTGTTCCCAGCTCCTTAACCAGATGAATCTCTAAAATGGTAGGCTTATTGAGCCGGTGATTTGGCCACTCTTACCCATATAAATCAAATGACCGCTTTCATAGGCAAGAGTTCAAAACTTACTCAAGATTCAACTCCTGTCACCTATGGTCATCCTAATGAAATGTAAGTCTCTATTATGAATGGTGTTATATAATAAGATTAGTCATTTCGTGGTCCGGTCTTATACAAACTTCTTTGTATAGAAGACCCTCGCTCACATGTCTCTACATGAATGATCAGGATCAAATCATTTGTAGCAC
Organism: Benincasa hispida; assembly: GCF_027475165.1. Taxonomy (NCBI): domain Eukaryota; kingdom Viridiplantae; phylum Streptophyta; class Magnoliopsida; order Cucurbitales; family Cucurbitaceae; genus Benincasa; species Benincasa hispida. The sequence goes on from NC_143479.1 coordinate 8,685,241, forward strand.
TTTACAACAATTATAACATCTACAAAGCAGATTGTATTCGTGGTGTTACAAGGATAAGGTACCCAACCTTATCCATCTACTACAGACCATTTAGGTTATCATTTAAACATGATCTACTTGTATGTCTCCACATACATGTTTAAGCTACAGAAGATAACTTTGGATGTTAGTTTATTAGTTTTATGGGTTAATGCTACTAAATGTCGAATAAAACATCTCATATTTTATTAAATAAATAAAATATTTTTCTAGTATTGTATGTAGATGATATCCTACTCATTGAGAATGATGTAGATTTACTGATTACAGTTAAGAACTGGCTAGCAACTCAATTCCAAATGAAAGATTTAAGAGAGGCTCGGTTTGTTTTTTATATTCAGATCTTTCGAAATTGAAAGAACAAAATGCTAGCACTGTCTCAGGCGTCATATATTGACAAGATGCTTGTCAAGTATTCGATTCAGAACTCCAAGAGGGGCCTATTTCCTTTTAGGCACAAAGTTACTTTGTCTAAGGAACAATGTCCTAAGACACCTCAAGAGGTTGGGGATATGAGATGGGTCCCCCATGCATTTGTCGTGGGCAGTTTGATGTATGTGATATTATGTACTAGACCTGACATCTACTATGCAGTGGGGATAGTCAGTAGATATCGGTCTAATCCAGGATTAGATTATTGGACAGCTATTAAGAACATCCTCAAGTATCTACAGAGAACGAGGGAATACATACTTGTATATGGTTCTAAAGGTTTGATCCTTATAGGATACACAAACTCTGATTTTCAGACTGATAGGAATTCTCGAAAATCCATGTCAGGATCAGTGTTCATTCTTAACAGAGGAGTAGTAGTATGACGAAGCACCAAGCAGGGGTGCATCGCAGACTCCATCATGGAGGCTGAGTATGTAGCGACTTGTGAAGCTATTAAGGAGGCTATTTGGCTAAAAAAAATCTTGACTGATCTGGAAGTTGTTCAAGACATGTCAAAGCCCATCATACTTTATTGTGATACTAGTGGTATTGTGGCTAATTCTCGAGAGCCTAGAAATCATAAGCGCGACAAGCACATAGAGCGAAGTATCATCTCATCTGAGAGATTGTGCATCGACAAGATATGATTGTCACAAAGATAGCTTCGGAACACAACATTTCTGATCCGTTTACGAAGGCCCTCACAGCTATAGTGTTTGAGGGTCACCTATAGAGTATGGGTCTATGGGACATATCACGGCTGGACTAGGGCAAGTGGGAGATCTTGTACTGGGCGTGTTATGCCCTAGTTTATTGTTTTGTGTACTTGTATTTTTATTATCTTGTACACCCTACTAGCTTTAGGACAAGTGGGAGATTGTTGGGGTTGATGCCCTAAATTCTGTAGGGTCCTATAGTTTGTAAACCTTGTATGAACAAACTTTTATGTAATTAATAATATATGATATTTTTATTCACTTTGTCTATGAAATATGTGATATTTTAGTTGCATTAACCACAAACCAATAAATTAACGTCCAAGGTTATCGTTGTAACTTAAATATGTATGTGGAGACATACAGGTGGATCATGTTTAAGTGATAACCTAAATGGTCTTTCTCAATCTTCTTCCTCCTTCAAACTCAAACTCACCCTTCTAACCAAAATAGTCAGAGCCCACAATCCCTAGACTCTCACCCTGAGTATACTGAAGGCTCCGAGTGGTTGTGTCTTCTGTTTTGGTTTGTGAATTTCTTAAAAAAGGGTCTTCAAGTTTGTTGTTGTTTTTGAGTTCGTGACAGTTCGAAGGTTTTACACAAAGAAACGTTCTTCAAAGGTATTATCTCTTGAACTATTTTTCTTTACAAAAGCATGTTGTAATTTCGTTAGAATGCATATCTTGTATGTCTACTGTAAATTGAGTTTTTCAATCAAAATGGAATTTGGACGATCCGATTCCACTCAAGGATCTCTTTAAAACGAGTTCCTTCACTTAAGGGTTAGATTTAACTACAGGAGAAAAATGGTAAATTTGGCAGTTGTACTCACGAGCAATTTGTGAAGGGTCATCGTACTGTTGATTGGTTATATCTAATGGATACAAAAATATATCTGTAGTGAGAAGAGTGCAGCTGTCGGTCTTTAATGGAGTGCCCGACAATTAATGGATGGTGAATAATTTAATTAAAGAGTTTGATTAATTATTCACATACCGTTGGAACTTTAAGCTACAGATCCATGTGGTCTCCTTGGTAGCTCAATAAGACTAAATGAGAATCAGTTTTTTAATTAGTTTGAATTGTTCAAATTAATTGAGGAAATTAATTTTATATGACATAATTGTGATAATGTATTTGATACATTGTATTATTTATGAGAGGAAACAAATATTTGAATATGATTCAAATATTAATTATGTGAGTTGGATTCATATAATTGAATTTAATATAAATGTTATTTATAGTAAATACCATTTATGAGAGGAAATAAATATTTGAATATGATTCAAATATTAATTATATGAATTGGATTCATGTAATTGAATTTAATGTAAATGTGAGTTATATTAAATACCTTTTGTGAGAGAAAAGAAACTATAGCTATATTGCATATGATACAATATTGAAACTATAGGTTATATGTTTTATACGATATAACATATAATTATATATATAATAAATTAATTATTATATTATATTAATTTAAATTAATTTTTTTATTAATTTGAATTAATGGGAGGGAAGTAACTTTCCTCCCCACTTTTCTCTCCACCCACGTATAATGTGGGTGATTGGCAATTCGTATTCATTTTCTTCCTTATCTTCTTGAGAAAATCACATAAAGGTTCAGTGATTTCTCATAGAAAGAAAACTTATTTTGCTCGCATGCCTTCCTTCCTCTCAATCACTTCCATTCCCTCACCAAAATCACTAGAGCCCACACCTCTTAGGTTCTCAGCCTGAGATTACCAAGGTCTCCTTAATGGTAGTGCCCAATTCCAATTTGAGGGTTTTTCAATTAAAGTTTAGTCTTCAAAGGTAAGGGTATTCTGAATTCCTTAGTTTTATGTTAACGAGCATGTTGTACTTTTGTAAATGCATAAATTTTTTTCTGTAAAAATGGAGTTTGGGACGATCCTACTTTCGCTCAAGATTTCCGTTGCAAGACAAAGAATTGAGCTATATAGTGATGCACACACAAGATACAAGTCCATTGATATGCACTAATGACCTGACTTGACTCAATTCATGCAATACTACTTCTAGATATGCATTATTAATGGATGCTCTTGTAGTATGTTGTGCGTTGTCACAAGTTTCCTTGCGTTAGAACCAAGTATAATTCCACCGCAAGTTTTTCGGTGTGATCCGAGGTCGAACACAGGGACTGTTTGAGATTATTGCGTTCTATGATACAATAGACCAGGTTTTTCAATTTAATAAAAGTATTTGTGTACAAGTATTTAAAATTGCGATAAAGTAAAGGAAAGCAATAAAAATGCGATAATAAAATAAAGTGCAGTAAACCTAAGCTAAGATGGTACAAGATACAGGCTTCATGATACAAGATACTGAGGTCAAGGTTGGCTGTGAAGATTATACACAGATCATGTGATGTGATGGCAAGTCTTATGTAAGAAGCAGAAAGAGAAAGATAACTAATATAAACATCGCAAGTTCCTTAATTGTGTTAAAGTTATAAGTACGGTTCTGTTTTTCCCTTAACATACACCTTTCAGTGATCGGTCGCATTCCCACATGTCTGTGGTGAAACAGAGACGAACGTAAATGAACGTAAGGTTGCTTCCATCTCTGGAAGTACTACTCGCTCTAGTTAACGCATTCTTCTAACCTTCTCTCGATGTATCAGAATGACATCTTCACTTCTACTCTCACAGGTGAAGATGTTGTCTAGCATGTCTTAGCTAAACGCATTTATCTCTTTAACATAGATTAAGTACTCGTTTAATTCATATTAACTACCAGGGGATTAAGAACACTTCAAGAAGAAAACGATAAACGGAGGAACGAAAATAGATAGAGAAGTGGTAATGAAAACGATCGAGACATTCAATATATCTATTTAGCGTCTGATTCATGGTGTGTGAATGAAAAGGTAAAGAAGATGAAATACAATGATGAAAAGAGATAGAAACAAATACAAACAAGCGTCAACGTCTCGGCACCGATTTGGATGGAGATTTGCTTGTCGGAATGGATGAATCGTGTGGAAGGATGAGCTTCCCTCTCAGGCTTTCTCAATCGATAGCAAGGATCTGAGTATAGAGCTTTGTAACGGGGATCTGGCAGATTAACACTAAGACTCACCTCTCGGCCTTGTCTCTTCTTCTTCCCGGATTTCTTCAGTTTAACACTCAGCTCAGCCTTTTTCTCAATATAATAGCAGCAATTAGCCCCATATCAAGTAGCATATTTTTCTGTGAATTCTATGGGGTATTTATAGGTGAAGATCTTTGACTCCAGCTTTGTGGTCCCCACTTATTGTTATGGAAATTCTGAAGATGGAGGGATATTATTCCTTCTGTTATGCAATCAGGCCGTCAAATCTGCACAGTCGTTAGGTGTACAGTGTCACAATCCTCCGCATTTGCTTTGCTCAGCTGCATCTTTCGATCAAGATTTCACATGTGGTGTTGTTTTTATTACTGCATGCGGTTGAAAGTCAGCTCTAGATCGACTGCCGCATTGCGCCGTCATTGCGTTAATCGTCTTTTCATTGTTGATTGATGGGCACAATGACAGAGATGCGTTGGTCAGTTTGTCTTGAGTCTTAATCGCAAGCGGTGACTTGGTTTCCTGCAAAACAGAGTAGAAATCTCCTTTTCTTCTATCTCAATGATGTTAGTGGGTGTAATTGTGATAATTCAGAATTATTGTATTTCGAAGCTAATTTTCATACAATTGGCGCATATTTATTCTCTTTCAGCCGCAATATCTAAATAAGGCAGTATAAATAACTTGTATTTCTATAAGTTATCACACCCCCAAATTTAGATATATGCTTGTCCTCGAGTATATCTTCTACTAAGGCAATAAAACTCAATTCCTATCGTATATTTCTACATCAATTGGTTGCTCCGAATGTTACACTTAGGCACATTTCTTAACATCGCAATTTCTTCCTATCCTTGCTAATTCTTAACAAACCCTACTTTATTCTTCTATATAACAAAATTCTACTCAAAGATGCTTTTCTAGTTTTTTTTCAAAATAGAGTATCTCTTCTTGTCAAAACAACTTGATATATCTACATACAGTGGTCAAAACTTTTGCGTCATTTACTAGAGACTATTGGTCATGGTTACACTATTCGTTTTGACCTGTCCCCACGGGTGTCATGCGAACATCCAACTACGGTTGTGTGCCAATTTCAACTTTAACTCATGATATGCAAAGAAGTTGTCTCTTGCACTCTTTTATTATTATTATTATTATTATTATTATTATTTTCTTTTTTTTTCTTTTTTTCTTTTTTTTTTTTTTCATTTTCATACTGTGCTGATCTTTGAAACCCACCTTTATTTTGGCTTGCTCCTACGGGTGTCATACGAACATCCAACTACGAGCAGGCTCCTTTCACAACTAAACTCTTATCAGGTTGGGAACATTTTTAAGGATTTTCCCTTGCGCTGACATTGGAATTTTGCCTAAATTTTTTTTAACAGAAAATTAATGCATTTTCTTAAATACTGCATATTCTTGATCTTATCTGCTCAGACCTTCCCCACTCCCAAATTTAAAGATGAGCAAGGTCCTCATTGCGTTGTTTGGATAGACTAGACAAACACTTAGAAGAAAATTTTCAAAAAGAAGGTTTGAACAGAACTTTGAAAGATAAAAGGTAAAGTACTACTAAACTAAGAATTAACTAAGTGTTAGTCTGAATTTACAAAGTATGAGAAATATTTCTAAGTATAAACATATATTACATCACAACAACGCAATGAAGAACACAAAAGTAAAAGAGTAAGAATATTGCAAATATTGACAAAGGATGATAAGGAAAAAGGCACAGGCAAAAAGTGGAGTGAATATGTACTCATTGTATTGAATATTAACAAATTAATTACAAATTAACGCAATACAAAATTTTTGTGCTTGTACAAAAATCAAAGAATTCTATTAACTTATAAAAGAATAAATGAATTGAAAATTTCTTTCAAATTTGATTCAGAAGGGTGTATGATTTAAAAATTCACACCATGCTCCCATTAAATGCAGACACATATTTGCTGAGGACGGGCAACACACATGTACTCCCACAACACGCCCCTTAACCAAACACATTTCTGGAGGATACCTCAACATAGTGTATTTAGCTAAGGATGGGCAAAGAGCACACAAGCGCGCAACACCCCCCCCCCCCCCCCCAACGCAATGCATTTGGGTGTAATGGACGCAAGGTGTCTCCTGTGAACATACAACGCACTTATCATCGCTTTTTATACCAGTATTTATTTTTCTTCTTAATTCATCGAAAAAGAAAATCGAAGAGGACTTTGCGGTGTTTAATGATCAATCATTCATAAGAATTTACGAACGACGCTACTAAATTAGAGAAATGGAAATGCGTACGACATTAAATTTTAAACGAACACAGAAAGTATTAACGGCTAATTCTAATAAGCAGTAAATAACGAAATTTAGAAAGCGGTAAAAGAAAGCTGTAAAGAAGGCAAGTAAACATAGGTAAGGGTGCTGATTAGAGGAAGTTCTAAGAATTACCGCAATCACTTCCCCTGCAAGCGGTTTAATCCTGCTTGCCCAAGTCAATGGTGTCCATGCGTCGTTCAAATTCGCCTCCATAGTATTGCTTAATCTGTTGACCATTGACTTTAAACGCGCTGTTCCCATCTAAAGTTGTTAGTTCTACTGCGCCGTGAGGAAAAATTGTCTTGATTTGGAATGGCCCAGACCAGCGAGACTTCAACTTTCCTGGGAACAATCGCAAACGTGCGTTAAATAATAATACCTGTTGACCTTCGGTGAATATCCGGCCATTTATGCGGTCGTCATGCCATTTCTTGGTTTTCTCCTTATAAATCTTGGCATTTTCATAGGCGTCCCTTCGCCATTCGACCAACTGGTTCAATTGCAGCTTCCAGATTTTTCCCTACTGGCTATGTAACACCCCACACATTTTTTTAGTAATAATGTGATTTCAATAACTTTATTATTTGAAATTTCAGTAATTGTTATTAGTTTGAGGGCTTTTTTGGAATTTTGGACTTCAAGTGTAAGTGTGGGAATTTAATTGTTGGCGTGAAATTATTCAATTTGAAATTCAAATTGAAAATTAAAGGCAGGAATTAATTTTCTTTTGAAACGGAAAGGAATTTAATAGTATAAAATGGAAAGGAATTAAATGCAATTATATTTACTTCCTTTTTTATTTTATTATTATTATTGTTGTTTTTTTTTTTTTTTATAAAAAGTCAAACCCCACCCCCTTTTCTTCCTCACGTTCGTGAGCCCGTCCGACACTGCCCAAAGCCGTCGCATCAGTTTCTTCTTTATGACCTCCGTTCACCACTGCTCAAGCGTCGTTTGCTTTTGCTGTCATTGGATCTATCAATTTGGTTTGTGAAGGTATTGAGATATTGTTCAGTGAAGTTGGAGTTTGTTTTAGCGAGCTTTGGGGTTGATTCAAGAATTTCATTCAAGATGAAAAAGCGTTTGGTTTGCTAGTTATTTGGACTTAAAATTGGAGGTTTTGAAGGTGAATTCGAATTGGACCACACCTTAGGCTTGATTAAGGATTCAAGAATTTCACAAAGATTCAATTGCTTTTTGGTTCGACGTAATATCAAGGTAAGTAATCTTACTACTAGAACTGCCCACGAGCCAGGCATTATATGTTTGCTAGCATGTTAAATGAAGGTTACGGCAGAATGACAGCATGAAAAATTGATTGTATAACATGATTAAAGTATGTTCTGTTACGAGATCCAAATTATTTATTTATGCACATAGGCACTTGAATGATAAGATGAGATGATATGTGATTCTATATGGTTGTATTTAATCTGTTGATGTTGAGGATTGTAAGACTGGTTACAAGGATAATTTTGACTGTTCTGAGATTTAATAGGCCGTTTAGATAAAATATATGAACATGTGATAATATGACTGAAGCATGTTAATGTATGAGCATGATTTGGAATTTTTTGAAATATATTAAAAGGACGATTGGGCATGACCCTAAATTATGAGTTAAGCGGCACTACTACGGAAATGTATTAAAGTTAGGTGAAAGTTGGAGCATTTTGTTGATGTGCTTATTGATGTGATTTATTATGAAAGTGTGTAAGTTATATGATGTATTATGAAATTTCAAATGTTTGATTGTTACATGAGTTAGTGCATGAAAGTGATGTACTAGAGTGGATCCATTAGTACTAAATTAATTACGTATGTTGAGGTTAACTAGCCTAACCTTGATCAGGAGATTTTTTAGAAGATTCATGATTAGGTGAATGTTATATGTAATATGAAGTTATATGCAATCTCTTTTCCTTTCTAGACTATGTGACTGCATGAAAATGATGCACGTCCAAAGGTGCTAGTACATGAAAGAGATGTACTAGGGCTGGTGTGTATGAAAGTGATACATACCTAGAGGGTACTGGGGTGTACGAAAGAGGTGTACACTCAGTGGGTTATGTGTATACGAAAAAGGTGTATGCCTAACCATGTGTACGAAAGAGGTACGCATCCCTATATTTATAGAGAGGATTTGGGGTGTACAAAAGAGGTACATACACAGTGGGTTATGTGTATACAAAAGAGGTGTATACATAACTAGATGTACGAAAGAGGTACATACTCAGTAGGTTAGGTGTATATGAAAGAGGTGTATACTTAATCAGGTGTACGAAAGAGGTACATACTTAGTGGGTTATGTGTATACGAAAGAGGTGTATACAGAACTAGATGTACAAAAGAGATATATACTCAGTAGGTTAGGTGTATACGAAAGAGATGTATACTTTACCAGGTGTACGAAAAAGGTACACATTTAGTGGGTTATGTGTATATGAAATAGGTGTATACATAACTAGATGTACGAAAGAGGTACATACTTAGTAGGTTAGGTGTATACGAAAGAGGTGTATACTTAACCATGTGTACGAAAGAGGTACACATTAAGTGGGTTATGTGCATACGAAAGATGTGTATGCATAATCATGCGTATGTAAGAGATTGTGTTTCCTTCGGGATTCACCAGAGGTTGTGGGTCCTACGGGACTTACTAGAGATAGTTGGCATACTTAACTACAGTAGAATAGAACTCAGTTTTTCATGTATGTATGTGTCCCATGAGGACTAGAGCAATTTATATGTTTCACCATAGGTGGGTATCTAGAGGATATAGAAGCCCAGCCTGACCCCAGTAGTGGGGTTACTTACTGAGTATTTTATACTCATTCTTTCTCATGTTGTTATTTCAGGTAAGGGTAGAGATGCACCAGCGATGGACAAGCGAAATTCGTGATCGAGCCACTGGGACTAGTTTTTATACTTCCGCTCATAAGATTTAAAGTTCTTTTCATGTTCCTCTTAACTTTTAGTTTTGATGCTTAAAACTTACTTTTAAGAATTGTTTTTCAGACTTATTTATTGTCCTTTATGATTTATGGGTACCCTACTATTGTTTTAGTATTTGAATTTAGTGAAAGACTTTTGAACTTACCTTATTTAATTAGCATTTATTTCGCCATAACCGAGTGTGGTTTTGAGTTCCATGCATGCATGTATTTAGTAACGGCCTAACTTAAGTCCTAGGGGGTCTGGTCGTTACAGGCTAAATCAAACTTCAGCTTTTTACATGCCCACATTGCCTTATATTCCAACTCGAGCGGCAGATTACAAGCCTTTCCAAAGACCAGGGCATACGGGAACATGACAATTGGTGTTTTATAGGCAGTCCTATATGCCCAAAGTGCTTCATCAAGCTTGGGTGACCAATCCTTCCTGGAAGTATTGACTACCTTCTCAAAGATAGATTTGATCTCTCTGTTAAAAATTTCCGCCTGCCCATTAGTCTGTGGGTGATAAGCGGTCACAACTCGATGGCTGACGTTGAATTTAGTCAACAGATTGGCAATTATGCGGTTGATAAAGTGAGAACCCTCATTGCTAATTAAGGCCCGTGGCGTCCCATATCGAGCAAAAATGTTCTTCTTCAGAAACTTCGCCACTATGGCCTAGGGTTGGCAAAAACCCCGACAGGGCGGGGATTCCCCAGTTTTACCGGAGATGGGGTCAAACCGGAGAATTTAATCAGGGCCCCATCCGGGGACAGGGCAGGAACGGGGACAGTATCCCCACCCCAACCCCGTCCCCGTCCCTGACCCCAACCCCGAATTTATATATATTTATATATATATATAGAAATTTTATAAACTTATATATAAAAAGACCTAAAAATTTTAAAGCCCAAAATTCAAAAGCCTTTCCCTAAATCCCTAAAATTAATTCCCACCCCTCCACTCTCTGTAGAGTCAACTGTCTCTCAGTCTCTGTGTCATGTGTGAACTGTGAAGGTGAACTTGAAGTGTCTCGACTCTACACCATACCACGACACCACCTACTCTACTGCCTTGCCTCAGCCTCACAGCGTTCACGTTCAGAACTTTAGTATCCCCTTCCGTGCCGACCTTCTCGAGTCTCGCTCTCTGCCTGCCGGTGCCGGCTGTCGAATCCCCTATCGGCCAAATCCCTCCTCTCTCAGTCTCACCCAAAATCAAATCCCTCCCGGCCTCTCGAGTTGCAGTCTCGCCCAAATCCCTCCCCTCTCGCTTATAACCCCATCCCTCCCGGCCTCCCCTCTCACTCTCGCTCATAGTTTCGTCCATCCGCTCTCGCTCGTCCAATCCATCCACTCTCGTTCTCGCTCATAGTCCCTACAGCCCTCTCGCTCTCGCTCGTCCATCCGATCTCGATCTCGATCTCGCTCTCGCTTGTCCCTTTTTGTCCCTCCACTCTCGCTCTCGTTCATCCCTCCACTCTCGCTCTCGCTCATCCCTCCCCTCTCCCTCATCCCACTCCATAAAACAGGCCCTCTCCACTCCATCCTCCGTTGAAAGTTTATGAGACTGAAAAGTTGAAAACCATGACATTGTTGAATGAGATTAAAGGAAAGATTGCCCTGACAATGGACATGTGGACTTCCAACCACCAAACAAAAGTTTATATGGCCGCCACTGCTCATTTTTTTTATGATAGTTGAGTTTTGCAAAACAAAATAATCAGGTTTATATATGTTCCTTCTCCACACACTTTTGAGATGCTTCATGAAGAAATAACGGAATGTCTGTTAGATTAGAATATTGATAAAAAATTGTCATCATTAACTATAGATAATTGTAGTACCAATGACTCTATGGTTAATATGTTTGTTGATAGTTTGGGTGGAAACTTAATTTTGGATGGGAGTTTATTTCATATGCGGTGTTGTGCTCATATTCTGAACTTGATTGTGAAAGATGGGCTGGCAGTGATAGGAGATGGCATCGAAAGAGTACATTGTAGTGTGTTTTTTTGGGTGCATACACAAAAAAAGAAAGAGAATTTTGAGAAAACTACTCGACAGTTGAATGTTTATGATGGTCAGATGTTGAGTCTTGATTATTGTACTAGGTGGAATTCTACCTATTTTATGTTAGCCACTGCATTAAAGTACAAAGCGGTTTTTTATCGATTAAAACAACGAGAACCAAAGTACAAGTGTTTGCCTTTGGATCAAGATTGGGTATTAGCAAAAGAGATATGTGAGAAACTGAAAATATTTCATCACGTGACTGAAATATTTTCTGGATCCAAATATCCTACTCCTAATCTTTTTTTCCCAAAAATTTGTAAATTGAAATTGGCTATTTCTGAGTGGACTAATTCTTGCATTCAAGAGATCAGAGACATGGCTTCAAATATGATGTCAAAGTTTGATAAGTATTGGAAGAAAATTCATGGGGTAATGGCCATAGTTGCAGTTTTAGATCCACATTATAAATTAAAGTTGATTGAGTTTTACTTCCCTAGAATTTATGGAGATGGCTTTTTTTCTTGAAGTGGAAAGGATTAAAAAAATTTGTTCAGATTTGGAAACAAAATACCAGTTGAAGCATGAAGGTGAAAGTGATGATTATGCTAGAAATTTAGATGGAACCTTACAGAATATCGAATTTGATGATTTTAATGATTATGATTGTATCAAATTCCAATAATATGAATCAGAAGCAACAATTTGATGCATATTTGGATGAACCTGTCTTACCTCGAACATCCGATTTTGACATTTTGAGTTGGTGGAAATTGAATGGTGTCAAGTATCCAATTTTACAAGAAATTGCAAGGGACATATTAGCCATCTCGTTATCTAGTGTTGCATCAGAGTCTGCTTTTAGTACTTGTGGTAGGATTGTAAGCCCACATCGTAACAAACTTCATCCAAAGACGATAGAGGCTTTGATGTTCGCTCAAAATTGGATTGCAACTAAAGTTTTGATAGGTTAGTTTGTTTATTTTGTTTTACATCTTTCTATCATTTAATATATTAATAAATATTTTCTTTTATTACAAATATTTGACAATGTAAGATACAAGCACAGGAAAAGAAACGGTTACATATTTAGCAACTGTTCTAGAAGATGCAGACAATTCTGATGAAGATGGCATGGTGACTAAGGTATATGTTCAAGGATTAACATTATTTTGTGGTCTAGTTTTTATTTTTTTGTGACATTATTTGTTTATTACATTTTAATTTTTAAATATAGGAACGAATACAACTAAGGATGGGATGATGCCAAGAAAAGTGATGGTGAAAGATTTGATTGTGAAGTCGTTGAAGAGAGAAGGACGAGTTTTATTGAAAGATTTGATGGTGAAATACTTATTAGAATGTATTGCCTTTAATTGACTTCCTTATTCAAACTTTATTGAATTTTAAATTGTAAAGTTATCTAATGGATCTGTTAGCTTTTAACTTATCAATTGATTGTTAATTAATTGTCAATTGTGTTTATTTCATATAATAGTATTTTGTTTTTTGTTTATTTATTGTGCATTAGTCAAATTTCAAATAAAATCACTTGAATTAAAAAACGAGGAATTCGATAAACTTTTTTAATGAATTTTTCATGGACTAATAAAATTTTAACTAAAAAAAATGGGGAATCCCCACAATCCTTGCAGGGAAACGGGAAATTGAGCCCCGCGGGGACCCTGTTTCACTGACGGGGAATCCCCGCCCCCGTCCTCGCCTTCAAATGGTGAAGACGGGGGCAGGGATGGGAGACAATTTCCCCTATGGGGCTGGGGACGGGGAACGCCCCCCGCCCCGCCTCGGCCCTGTTGCCAACCCTACTGTGGCCGCATCATTCTTGGCGCATGCGATGGTCTCAACCCATTTTGATACATAGTCAACCGCGACCAAAATATAGTGATGACCTTCTGATGGTGGAAACGGGCCTATGAAGTCAATTTCCCAACCATCAAATAATTCCACTTTTAAGATTGACATCAGTGGCATTTCATTCCTTTTCGACATATTCCCCATTCTCTGACATCTGTCGCATTGCACAGCATGGGCATGGGCATCCTTAAACAATGTTGGCTAGAAGTAGCCATACTATAGGACCTTTGCTGCGGTCCGCTGCCCCCCAAAATGTCCTCCATACGATGACTCATGACAAAGCTCTAGAATGTGCTTGACCTCGTGCTCAGGAACGCATCGATGTAATATATGATCAGGTCCCAGTCGATAAAGGAATGGGTTGTCCCAAAAATAAAATTTGGCATCATGTCTTAGCTTTTTCTTCTGCTGGTAAGTGTAGTCATTTGGTACTTGACCGCAAACGATGAAGTTCACTATGTCCGCATACCAGGAAACATTAATGTCTACTGCCATCAGCAGCTCATCAGGGAATCTTTCCTCAATATCTTTTTCTGTCCCTTGAACCTCGCAATTCTCCAATCTAGACAAATGATCTGCAACTTGGTTCTCAGTGCCCTTTCGGTCTTTAATCCCTAGGTCAAATTCTTGCAGCAGCAACACCCACCGTATAAGCCTTGGTTTTGCATCCTTCTTTGTCATCAAATACTCGATCGTAGAATGATCCGTATACACCATAACAGTTGTTCCGATTAAGTATTGTCGAAATTTCTCCAGTGCAAATACCACTGCGAGCATTTCCTTCTCTATGGTTGTATAATTCTCTTGCACATCATTCAATGTTTTACTTGCATAATAAATAGGATGCAATACCTTATCCTTGCACTGACTCAAAACTGCGCCCACAACATATCCACTAGCATCGCACATCAACGCAAATGGTTGCGTCCAATCCGGTGCAATCAAAATAGGTGCGGTGATGAGCGTATCTTTCAATGTGTTAAATGCTTTGGTGCACGAGTCATCAAAATTGTATTCTCGGTTAGCTTCAAGGAGTGCACTTAGAGGCCTTGCGATCTGAGAAAAGTTGTGAATAAATCTTCTGTAAAATCCAGTGTGTCCCAGATAGCTCCTAAGTGTTTTTACGTTCACTGGTGGGGGTAACTTAGAAATTGCGTCAATCTTTGGCTGATCAATTTCCAATCCGACTTTAGAGATTTTGTGACCCAGAACTATTCCTTCTTCCACTATAAAATGACATTTTTCCCAGTTCAAAATCAGATTTGTTGCCACGCATCTCTTGAAGACCTTTTCAAGGTTAGATAGACAGAAGTCATAGTTATTGCTGAAGACTGAGAAATCATCCATGAATACCTCGACTGACTCCTCCAAATAATTTGAGGATATTGCCATCATGCATCGTTGAAAAGTGCCTGGCGCATTGTAGAGTCCAAATGGCATGCGACGAAATGCGAACGTGTCAAAGGGGCATGAGAAAGTTGTCTTATCTTGGTCCTCCAGCGCAATTGCTATTTGGTTGTACCCTGAATAGTCATTAAGAAAACAGAAGAATTAATTCCCCGCGAGTCTGTCTAACATCTGATCAATGAACGGGAGTGGGAAATGGTCCTTTTTAGTGACCAAATTCAGCTTGCGATAATCCATACAAATTCTCCACCCCGTAGTCATTCTTGTGGGAATTAATTCATTCTTGTCATTAGTGATGACTGTCATCCCCCTTTTCTTCGGAACACACTGCACTGGGCTTACCCAGCTGCTATCAGATATTGGGTAGATGACACCTGCGTCTAGCCATTTTACTATTTCTTTTTTCACGACCTCTCTCATGGCAGGATTCAAGCGACGTTGCCTTTCTACTGATCCAGTCTTTCCTTCTTCCAGACGAATCTTGTGCATACAATATGAATGATTGATTCCTCGAATGTCTGCCAAGGTTCATCCTAAGGCCTTTGCATTACTCTTTAGGATCTGTATGAGCGCATCTTCTTTTTCCTTACTCAGCGATGTGCAAATGATAACTAATAACGTGTCGTTACTCTCTAAGTAAGCATACTTAAGGTGCATGGGCAACGACTTTAACTCTAGCACAGGTGGTTCTTCCAGAGATGGCTTAATGCATTGTGATGTCCGTTCAGACAACTTGAGCGGTTCAAAATTTGATTCAATATGAATTGCGGCACAGTTTTCCTCCAACAATACACCGATTTCAAAATCTTCTTCCTCCAGTTCCTTCAAGGATTCGTGCCAAGGTTCTTCCCGCAGTTCCTCAATGTATTGGCAATTCTCCATATCACCTGGGTATTTCAACGCATTGAATACGTTGAATTTTACTTCCTGATCGTCGACCCTAATGGTCAATTCTCCTTTTTGCACATCGATCAGGGCTCACCCTGTTGCAAGGAATGGGCGACCTAAAATGATAGGGATTTCTCTATCAGCTTCATAATCCAATATGACAAAGTCTGCCGGGAAGATAAACTTATCCACTTACACGAGAACATCCTCTATCTTGCCCTCAAGAAGCTTTATCGATCTATCGGCCAACTGTATTGTCATAGTGGTTGGTCTTGCGTTGCCGATATCCAGCTTCTTAAATATTGACAGGGGCATTAGATTTATGGTTGCCCCTAGATCGCACAGCATGTTCCCGACCATCTTCCCTCCTATAGTACAGGGCAATGTGAAACTCCCAGGATCCTTCATTTTAGTGGGGAGATTGTTTTGGAACAGCGCGCTACATTCATATGTTAACGCAACTGTTTCATTTTTCCCGATCTTTCTTTTATTGGCAAGAATATCCTTGAGAAATTTTACATAACTTAGCATCTACTCTAGTGCTTCTATCAAGGGAATGTTAATGTGTAGTTATCGAAGAACGTCCAGAAACCTCTGAAATTGATTGCTATCATCTTTCTTCTTCAGCCTAGACGAGAAAGGTGGAGGATCCCACCGTATTTCCTGTTCACTTGGCTGTTTGTTGAGGTCCTATGCTTGTTGCGCTTCATTAGCTGGAGGTTGTGTTGATTTAGCGTTCATGTCTTGAGGAGCTTCATCTTTTGTAGATGAACTTACTTCTGAACTGGTACTTTTTCCAATATTAGCTGACTGGTCATCATCAACAGTCAAATCATCTGGTGTTGTTATTGTCGCATCTGGTACTGATGGCATAAGGTCTGTTATTTTGCCACTTCTCAATGTCACTGCATGAAATTGTTCTTTCCCTCGTGGCCCCTGTGCTTTTGAACTGTTATGCTTCGTACTAGGCGTTTTCTTCTTTAATTCCCTCGTAAGTTGATCTATCTGCTCTTCTAATTCTTTAAAGGTGTCAGCTTGCGATTGTCTCATTGCCTCACTCTTTTCAATATAGTGTTTTAACGATGTCTCTAGAGACGAGGTGCTGCAAGAGGTATCATATAGAAACGGTTGGTCACAGGGTGGTATACCTTGAGCATTACTTGGGTTGCAGTCTGGATTAATTAAGACTAGAGGGTTGCCTCGATCCCCTTGATAACTATCCTGGTAGAACTATGGCTCTCCTGATTATGATTCCCATCCCAACCTATAGTTGGGTGATCCCACCAACCAAGGTTGTAGATGTTGCCAAATGATTCATCGTAGACAGCATATACAGGTTGTTGATTCCATGGGTAGAACTCTACTCGATGTCCTTCTCCACATTGGATGTAATTCATTGTGACCACGTGAGTCAACGCATTAACTTACGCTGATCTTTGAGAGAAAGGTCTCTGTTGGTTAGCCATTGTCTGGAGAATTGAGGTCATTGTGGTCATCTGATCAACCAGTGCGTTCATTGTATTGGTTGACGCATCAGCACTTTCTACTCTTTCTTGCTCCAGACCTCTCATCTCAAGCCTGGTATCATTCCATTCATTAGAATGTCGCGAGATGCGATCCAATATGTTCTTTACTTCCGTATATGACTTGTTCATCAATCCTCATTATACAGAGGAATCGACAATTGCTTGGTTGATTGGTCTAAGCCATTATAAAATGTTTCCATAAAATACTATCAGGAATCCCGATATGCGGACAGTTCTTCACTAACTGCCGGAATCACACCCAGGCAGTACTTAAGGTTTCGTAACCCTTTCGTTCAAAATTCAAAACATCCATCCGTCTCCTTGCATTGACTGCTGGAGGAAAGAAAGAATCTATTCATGAACCTATCAACCAACTGCTCCCAACCATTAATCTCGGCTGGCTCTAACGCTTGAGCCCACCTCTTTGCTTCATCCCTTAATGTGTACGGGAGGAGAAAAATTGGATCTTGCGCTGGCAAATTTTCCCTTTGGTTTCCTAGAGGTGCCACATTCTCATCAGCCATGCTTCTTCACCGATTAATTTGGCCCTGATGAACTCTTGCGCGAATAATACACTTGATCTCTGGGTCCGCTTAGAATTACCAGATCACTTCAGCACTCATAAGTCGTCAGACTACTCTCTGCATTGAACAGTCAGTACAAAAAGATATGTTCTGCCTATATCATAAAAATATTCAAATAATAAACCGTTAACCAATCCCCAGCAATGGCGCCATAAACTTATAAGACAAAGAATTGAGCTATACAGTGATGCACACACAAGATACAAGTCCATTGATATGCACTAATGACCTGACTTGACTCAATTCATGCAATACTACTTCTAGATATGTGTTATTAATGGATGCTCTTGTAGTATGTTGTGAGTTGTCACAAGTTTCCTTACGTTGGAACCAAGTATAATTCCACCGCAAGTTTCTCGGTGTGATCCGAGGTCGAACATAGGGACTGTTTGAGGTTATTGCATTATATTTATGATACATGCGAATAGTTTTTTCAATTTAATAAAAGTATTTGTGTACAAGTATTTAAAATTGCGATAAAGTAAAGGAAAGCAGTAAAAATGTGATAATAAAATAAAGTGCAGTAAACCTAATCTAAGATGGTATAAGATACAGGCTTCATGATACAAGATACTGAGGTCAAGGTTGGCTGTGAAGATTATACAAGATCATGTGATGCGATGGCAAGTCTTATGTACGAAGCAGAAAGAGAAAGATAACTAATATAAACATCGCAAGTTCCTTAATTGTGTTAAAGTTATAAGTACGGTTCTGTTTTTCCCTTAGCATACACCTTTCAGTGATCGATCGCGTTCCTACATGTCTGTGGTGAAACAGAGACGAACGTAAATGAAGGCAAGGTTGCTTCCATCTCTGGAAGTACTACTCGCTCTAGTTAACGTATTCTTCTGACCTTCTCTCAATATATCAGAATGACATCTTCACTTCTGCTCTCACAGGTGAAGATGCCATCTAGCATGCCTTAGCTAAACGCATTTATCTCTTTAACACGGATTAAGTACTCGTTTAATTCATATTAACTACCAGGGGATTAAGAACACTTCATGAAGAAAACGATAAACAGAGGAACAGAAATAGATAGAGAAGTGGTAATGAAAACAATCGAGGCATTCAATATATCTATTTAGCGTCTGATACATGATATGTGAATGAAGAGGTAAAGAAGACGAAATACAATGATGAAAAGAGATAGAAACAAATACAAACAAGCGCCAACGTCTCGGCACCGATTTGGATGGAAATTTGCTTGCCGGAATGGATGGATCGTGTGGAAGGATGAGCTTCCCTTTCAGGCTTGCTCAACCGGTAGGAGGGATCTGAGTATAGAGCTTCGCGGAGGAGATATGGCAGATTAACACTGAGACTCACCTCTCGGCCTTGTCTCTTCTTCTTCCCGTATTTCTTCAGTTTAACACTCAACTCAACCTTTTCCTCAATATAATAGCAGCAATTAGCCTCGTATCAAGTAGCATATTTTTCTGTGAATTCTATGGGAAATTTATATGTGAAGATCTTTGACTCCGGCCTTGTGGTCCCCACTTGTTGCTATGAAAATTTCAAAAATGGAGGGATATTATTCCTTCTGTTATGCAATCAGACCGTCAAATCTGCACAACCGTTAGGCGTACACGTGGCACATTCCTCCACATTTGCGTTGCTCAGCTGTATTTTTCGATCAGGAGTTCGCATGTGGTGTTGTTTTTATTATCGCATGCGGTTGAAAGTCAGCTCTGGATCGACTGTCACATTGCGCCGTCATTGCGTTAATCGTCTTTTCATTGTTGATTGATGGGTGCAATGACGGAGATGTGTTGGTCAGTTTGTCTTGAGTCTTAATTGCAAGCGGTGACTTGATTTCCTGCAAAATGGAGTAGAAATCTCCTTTTCTTCCATTTCAATGATGTTAGTGGGTGTAATTGCGATAATTCAGAATTATTGTATTTCGAAACTAATTTTCATACAATTGGCGCATATTTATTCTCTTTTGGCCACAATATCTAGATAAGGCAGTATAAATAACTTGTATTTCTACAAGTTATCATCCGTTTAATGGGATCCTTTCAATTGGTATCAGAGTTATGGTTTAGATCCTAAATTCCATTTTTCATGAATTAATTTTGCAGCGATTGTGGGTGTTTTTTATTTCACTACATTCTGTTTAGAATTCATGTGATGAATGACTATTATTGAATGTGGTTTTTGGTTGATGGATGTTTTCGGGATAGGGCATAGATTTATTACTTTAATCTTCAATTTTTGGTTGTAAGGGCCCTTGTTTTGGGGCATTTAATTGCTATAGAGTCTATGTTGATTTTATATCGATTCGTTCGTGATGTTCCCGGAGGTTTTCTGTCGTTTCGAGGCTGTTTTTGGATGTCAGATCGAAGAAAAATGAAACTGTGCAGTATCAGACTACATCGCAGCGTCGCGACGTTGTGCCCTAGCTTCGCGACGCTCTGAGTAGAAAACGAAGAAATTTCTCCGTAGTGTCGTGACGCTAGGCATAGCATCTCGATGCTGTGATGTGAAAAAATTCCTCATATTCGCTCGTGGTTCGATCAATTCGAGCTATTTGAGGGCGGTTGATTGACGGTTGGACCGTTTCACAGCTTGGTTAGAGCGGTTCAAGGCTCGGTACACTTGTGTCAAACCAGATGGCTTTTATTAATGTAATAGTTAGCCATTTTATTGTTTTATTAGTGTTCTATCCTGATCCATCAACTTTTAGTTTTAAATCTACATATGATGTATGTTTTATTAATTTATATGTCATATTATATGTCATATAGTTTTTAAAATCCCACCATAGGTTATGCATTTATAGCATATTCATGCATCAATTTATATTATAAGTGTTATATACATGAATTTTATTTGTATATGCATCAATTTAATTGAGTCGGCGATCTGGCCACTCTCATCCATACAAATAAAAGGACCGCCTGTTGGGGTTGATGCCCTAAATCTCGTAGGATCCTATAGTTTGTAATTGTATTGTACAAACATTTTATTTATGTAATAAAATATATGATGTTTTATTTCAAAATTAGTTGCATTAACCACAAACCAATAAACTAACATCCAAGGCTATCTTGTAGCTTAAACATGTATGTAGATACATACGGGTGGATCATGTTTAAGTGATAATCTAAGTGGTCTGTAGTAAATGGAAAAGGCTATAGATCTTATCCTTGTGATACTATAAATATAGCCCACTTTGTAGATGTTACGACTGTTGTAAAGTGCTACAAATGATTTGATCATGATCATTTATGTGGAGACATGTGAGCAGAGATATTCTATACAAAAGAGTTTGTATAAGATCGGACCATGAAATGTTTAGTCTTATTATATAATGTCGTTCATAATAGAGACTTATATTTCACCAAAGTGACCATAGGTAACATGACCTGAATCCTGAGTGAGTTGTAAACTCTTACCTATGAAGGCAGTCCTTTGATTTGTATGGGTGAGATTGGCAAGATCGCTAACTCAACAAGCCTAACATTTTGGGAATTCATTTGATTGGGGAGCTGGGAATACAACTACACAAGAAGAAATTCACTCCTTCCCTAATGTCAGGACAAGTAGATAAATTGCTCTCTTAAGGGTTGATTTTGGGGCTTAAACAATGTGGCATCACACCCTCTCCTAGCCCAAGAGGGGTTTGGTCATAGTTAGACTATGATTTATTGTTTATTAGAGGGATCAGTAGTACTTAAGGAGTTAGATGTAGGGCAAGACGGTAATTTTGGACAATTATACTTACGAGCAATTTGTGAAGGTTCATTGTTTTATCGGTTATATTCAATGGACACAAAAATATATCTGTGGTGTGAAGAGTGTAGCTAACGGTCTTTAGTTGAGTGCTCGTAAGTTAACATATGGTGAATAACTTAATTAAAGAGTTTAATTAATTATTCACATACTGTTAGAGCTTCAAGCTACAGGTTCATAAGGCCACCTGGGTAGCTCAACAAGAATAAATGAGAATCAATTTTAGATTAATTTAAATTGTTCAAATTAGTTGAGGGAATTAATTATATGTGATATAATTAATTTACTTTAATTATGTATGATATAATTACTGTAATATATTTGATACATTATAATATAAAATGTTTATGAGAGGAAATAAATGAATATTTGAATATGATTCAAATATTAATTATATGAATTGGATTCATATAATTAAATTAATATAAATGAGATTTATATTAAATGCTATTGGTGAGAGATTTGAAACTATAGGTTATATGTTATATATGAAAGATATATATATATATATATATATAATTTAAAATTTAATTTAATTTCAATTTAAATTTTGAATTATGGTAGGGAAATAATTTCCCTCCCATTAATCTCTCATCATTTTTTATTTTACGTGGGTGGTGGAAGGTAGTTATCAAAAAGGATTTTTGAGTTGTCTTCTTTTTCATGTAAAAAGAAACAAAAGAGTTCTAACATAGATATCTCTAAGAAATTCCCATCATCCATCCTCTGCTCTCTCTTTTTTTTTTTCTAATCTTCTCTCTCTCTCTCTCTCTCTCTATATATATATATATATATAATAGTCAGAGCTCACTCCTCTTGGGTTCTCATCCCTGAGAATACCAAGGTTTCCATCGTGGTGGGGCCTAATTAGAGATTGAGGGATTTTACGTGAAGATTTGGTCTTCAAAGGTAAAGGTTCCAAACCCAAATTATTTCTTTGTTTTTTTTCTTTCAAGTATGATGTATGTTTTATTTAATTAAATGCATGATTTGTTTCTTGAAGAAACTCTTATTCAAGAGTACCTACGAGCGGAAACGGATCTTTCTAATTCATTGTGACAAAATTTCCACATATACATTCAATAATACTAATATGCATTCATAACGCTAAATTATTGACATGCTCAAAGGAACAATAAATAAGAGGTCGAGAGATCATACCAGTTGAAAACTTATTCTTCATAGAAAATCTCGCTTTCACTGAAATGGTAAGCTATCATTCAGTAAATCCCAATTGTCTACCTCGAACAGTCTCCACGCGAACAGAAGGAAAAGGGGACGACACCACCACTCAGAGCCCTCAGTATTCTCAGAGTGAGAATCACATTATATTCATAACCTATGGATTAATATCATATATTAATCATAGTATTTTTCCTCTATTAGATATAAATCATATTTATATCTAATTTTCTTCAAATTAATGTATCTCATACATAAAGTTAATTATATCATATATAATTGACTAGTTAAATTATATCATATGTAATCGAACTCCCTCTTGTCAATTTGAACATTTCAAACTGACCCAAAAACTGATTCTCAACTTGTATCCAAGCTACCAAGGGGACCTTATGGACCTCGAAGCTCCAACGGTACGTGAATAACTGACTAAACTTTTTAACCACGGTATCCGCCATCCGTTAACTGCCAGGCATTCTATTAAAGACCAACAATTGAACTCTTCTTACCATAGATATATTTCTATGTCCATTGGATATAACCAATCATCAGTACGATGACCCTTCACAGACGCTCGTAAGTATAGCTGGCTAATTTATCGTTTTGCCCCTGTAGTTACATCTTACTTCGTAAGTACCATTGACCCCTCTAATGAACGATACAACATAGTCCTACTATGTGTGAACACCTCTCGAGCCATGAGAAGATGTGTGGCGCCACATTGTTCAAGCCCTGGGATCAGCCCTTAAGAGAGCAATCTATCTACTTACCCCTGCTTCGGGGAAGGAGTGACTCTATCTTGTGAAGCAAAGTTCCCAGCTCCCAAATCAGACAAATCCCCAAAATGGTAGGTTTGAGTCGGCACTTTGGCCACTCGCACCCATGCAAATCAAAGAACCGCCCTTAATGGCAGGAGTTCCCAATTCACTTAGGATTAAGGTCATGTTACCTATGGTCATCCTAGTGAAGTGAAATCTCTGTCATGAATGGAGTTATATGACGAGGAATTAACACTTCGAGGTCAGGTCTTATACAAACTCTTTGTATAAGACGCCCCCACTCGCATGTCCCCTACACAAATGTTCAGGATCAAACCATCTATGACAAGTCACAACACTTGTAACTATTCTACAAAGCGAGTCGCGTCCATAGTATTACCAGGATAAGGTTTCCCTCCTATATCCATATACTACAGACCATTTTGGTTGTCACTTAGGACATAATCCACTTGTATGTCACTACATACATGCTTAAGTTACATAAAGACAACCAGAGATATTAAGTTTATTGGTTTGTGATAAAATAAAGACATCTAAATGTGCAAAGTCAAGAAGTGAAGTAAATATCATATATATTATATATCACAAATGTTCGTATAAAATTGTTTACAAACTACAGGACACGGGAAATTAGGGCACAAACCCAACAATCTCCCATTTGTCCTAAAGCGAAGTGGTGAGTACAAAAACAAGTACAAAATAATAAACCAGGGCATAACAACCCATAGTCTCCACTGCGAAACCCCAAAACGAGTCCGGTAAGTAAGCATAACTCATCATCCAACGAACCATGTCTAATAAGGTTCTATTTCTCCTCTCTGTTACACCATTCTACTAAGGTGTACCTGGTGCTAAGAGTTGGGAAACAATTCCATGTTCTAATAAATAGTCCTGGAACTCAGAATCCAAAAAACTCTCCACCTCGATCTAATCGAAGTGTTTTAATTCATCTATCTAAAGCATTCTCAACTTCAGCCTTAAATAATTTGAACTTTTTAAAAGATTCAGACTTTCGTTGCATCAGATAAACATACCCATATCTCGAGTAGTCATCAGTAAAACTGATAAAGTAGTTATAGCCTCCTCGAGCTTGCATATTCATAGGACCACAAAGATCAGAATGTACTAATTTTAGAGTCTCTTTGGCTCGATAACCTTTTCCAGTCAAAGGTCTTTTAATCATCTTATCCTCAAGGCAAGATTCGCACACTGGTAAAGAATTTTCTTCTAACTCGGTTAGAAGGCCATTCTTCACCAATCTCTTAATCCTATTAAGATTGATGTGCCCTAATCGAAGGTGCCAAAGTTGGACATTTTCTTTTGGAGAAACTTATTGGCGTTTAGATTGAGTTACGGCAGATTTAAATATCTCTATGTTATGGAGGGAACTTAAGGCTAACAGTCTTAGCACATACAAGTTATTTTACAGTTTAGCTGTACAAATTTCAACACCATCCTTATGAATAAACACTTTATTTAATTTAAAAGAAAGAGCGTAATTGCATTGTAACAGACACTTTACAAAAATAAGGTTCTTTGTAGTTTAGGAATTACAAAGACATCTTTTAATACAAGAAACCTATTCTGTAAAATTAATTGGATGTCTCCCACTGCCACAGCTGAGATGACGTGCTTGGTACCTACTCGCAACGTCATCTCACCAGCCTCCAGCTGTCGCCAGGATCTAATCCCTTGAAAAGAAGAACAAACATGATTAGTGGCGCCTGAATCAATTATCCAAGCAGAATCATTATTCTCTACTAAAAAAGCTTCTAACACAAGTAAATCACATTTACCTTTGTATGCCTTGGCCTTAGCCTTGGTTGCCTTCTTTTCCTTTAGATAACAAGGACAATTCCACTTCTAGTGTCTATCTAAGTTACAGTGGAAATATTTTCCTTTTTCAACTGGCAGTGGCTAAATTGCTAACTTAACCTGCCTACTCTCGCTCATACTATCAAAGGATCGCCCTCAAAGGCAGGATTTTCAAAAACACTCAGGATTGAGGTCGTGTCACCTATGGTCATTTAGGTGAAATGTACAGAGTCGTTATATAGAGAGTCTAATCATCTTGTGGTCCGGTCTTATACAAACTCTTTGTATAGGACACCCCCACTCGCATGTCTCCACATAGGTCAGGATCTACCATCTGTAGTAATTTACAATACTTGCAAACCTCTATAGAGTGGGTCGTATCCGTAGTGTCACCAGGATCAGGTATCCCATCTTAATCCTTATACTACAGACCTATCTAGGTTATCACTTAAGGCATGATCCACTTGTATATCATATATACATGCTTAAGTTTACATAAGATAATCATGGAGTTTTGTTTATTGGATATGAGTCAATGCCAGTATGAAATAAAAGTTATTTTATTCATAAAACAATGTGTATAATTATAAACAACGAGACTCTAGGAGAATTAGGACACGAATCCCAACAATCTCCCACTTGTCCTAATGCTTCGAGAGACTAATGTATAATATACAATAAACTAGGGCATACCCCAGTATCATCTCCCACTTCCCTAGAAAAGATGCCGCATGTCCCCCAGACCCAGACTCTCCAGGTGGCCCTCGAACACTTTAGCCGTGAGAGCCTTTGTAAAGGGATCACCAACGTTGTGCTCCAACGCGATCTTCGTGACTATCACATCATTGCGATGCACAATCTCCCTGATCAAGTGGTATTTTCGCTCTATATACTTACCCCGACGATGACTCCGAGGCTCCTTCGAATTTGCTACAGCTTCACTATTATCACAATAAAGAGTGATAGGCAAATCCATATTTGGAACAAGTTCCAAATCTGAAAGAAATTTCCTCAACCAAACAGCTTCCTTAGCTGCTTCACAAGCTGCTACCTATTCGGCTTCCATAGTGGAGTCCATGATGCATCTTTGCTTTATGCTTTGCCACACTACAGTCCCTCCATTCAGAGTGAACACTGACCCCAATGTCGAATTACGAGAATCTCTATCAGTCTGAAAGTCAGAGTCCGTGTATCCTGTAAGGATCATATCCTTATCTCCATATACAAACATGTAGTCCCTCGTTCTCCAAAGATACTTGAGAATCGTCTTGACCGCCGTTCAGTGATCAAATCCTAGATTGGACTGATACCGACTGACAATCCCTACTACATAGCAAATGTCGGGTTTGGTACATAACATGGCATACATTAAGCTTCCTATAGTTGAAGCATAGGGAATCCATCTCATCTCCTCAACCTCTTGAGGTGTCTTAGGACATTGATCCTTAGATAAAACGATTCCATACCTGAAGGGTAATAAACCCCTCTTGGAATCCTGCATTTTGTACCTGATCAACATTTAGTCGATGTACGATGCCTGAGAAAAGGCTAACCGTTTGTTCTTATGATTCTAAAAGATCCGGATCCCTAGAATGTACTGTGCCTCGCCCAAATCTTTCATTTGGATTTGGGTAATTAGCCATTTCTTAATGTCAATCAGATATCCTACATCATTCCCAAGTAGGATATCATCCACATACAGTACCAGGAAATCTACTGAGCTATTGATGATCTTCTTGTAAACACAAGGTTCATCAATGTTTTGATCAAAGCCAAATGACTTGACCGCTGTTCCATGATCTAGATGTTTGTTTCAGCCCATAAATGGCCTATTAAGCTTGCAAACTTTCTGCTCTTGATCTGGAACTATGAACCCCTCTAGTTGAGTCATATAGATGGTCTCCTCAAGATTACTATTAAAAAAAGAAGTTTTGACGTCCATTTGCTATATTTCATAATCATAAAATGTGGCTATGGATAGGAGTATCCTGATAGACTTGAGCATGACAATAGGTAAGAAATTTTTCTCATAGTCAACTCCCTCGACCTGGGTATGACTCTTTGCCATGAGTTGAGCCTTAAAGGTTTGCACCTTTCCATCTACACCTTTCTTTCGCTTATAGATCCATTTACACCCAATAGGTTGTACCCCATCAGGCGGATCAACAAGCTCCCAGACGTTATTGAAGTACATAGACTCCATTTCCTGGTTCATGGCTTTAATCAATTCATCCTTGTCAATATCCTCCATTTCTTTCTTAAAAGACAACGGATCCTCGACCCCATCATTCTAAATGACGTTTTGGGCTTCAATCAAACCCATATAGCGATCCAGCGGGTTCATAACCCTCCCATTACGTCGAGGCAGTCTCAACTCTTGAGCTGGTTGACTAGATGTTCCGACCTCAATAGATCTTGTTGATCTGTCAGTCTGTTCAACAACTGTTGAACTCTCAGTAGCCTTAGTCTCACTAGAAATCTCACGCAAAACAAGCTTACTGTTGGGTTTTATGTCCTAAAACTCGTGGTATGTAAACAATGGAACTTATTCTAAAAAATTCAATAAAAGTGTTATTGAATAGATCTATTGCTTGAATAGAAATCCAATAAACCTAAAAAGTCCCTTGACTATTGGATGAGTACTTGAACTTTATGTAGAGACATAAAGGTGGATCAGGTTCGAGTAAATAGTCAAAATGATCTATAGTATATGAATAAGGTTAGGTACCTTATTCTGGTAATGGGTACCTTATTCCAGTAACACTACTGGATGCAGTCTGCTCTGTAGTTATTACAAGGAGTTGTAAAGTGCTACAAACGAAGTGATCCTACTTCGTTTATGATGGACATAAGGAGTGAGGGTGTCCTTATGCAAAAGGGTTTGTGTAAGATCGGACCATGAAATGAGTCACTCTTACTTTATAACGTTGTTTACTATTTAAGACTAACTATTTCAAAGCGATGACCTAGGTAACTTGACCTTAATCCCGAGCTAACTATGAACTCCTGTTTATCAGGAATTA
Organism: Benincasa hispida; assembly: GCF_027475165.1. Taxonomy (NCBI): domain Eukaryota; kingdom Viridiplantae; phylum Streptophyta; class Magnoliopsida; order Cucurbitales; family Cucurbitaceae; genus Benincasa; species Benincasa hispida. The sequence goes on from NC_143479.1 coordinate 8,713,593, forward strand.
CCCTTAGATTTGCATAGGTGAGGGTTGGCTAAATAGCGCCGGCTCAATAAGACTCCCATTTCAAGGGGACATAGGGTGCAAGAGGGAATCCACCCCTACCCGCTTTAGAGATAGTGGAGAGGTTGTTCCCTTAAGTGCTGATTCTGGGGTTTGAACAAGGGATCCCGCCCTCTCATTTGGCATGAGAGGAAATCGGATTGTTGATTGGATCACAAAATAATTGTTTATTAGGGGATCAATGGGGACTTAAGGAACAAAAAGTAATTTCGGGGGTAAAATAAAGATTTGACCCAATCGTTATTACGAACAACCTGTGAAGGGTTAACTTACTAATCATGGTTATATCGAGTGGACATAATATATCTACAGTGAGGGAAGTTCAACTATGGGCTTAGTGGAATGACCCGTTAGTTAAAGAATTGGGGTTAGATCGTTCTAATGAGTTTAGCCGATTAATCTCGGATCGTTGAAGCTCATGATCTGTAGGTCCATGAGGTCCCTTACTAGCTTGAAAATGGATTAGCTCTAGAGTAGCGTGATAAGTTAATTTGAAACATTCCAATTAGAATCAAACAAAATTGGAGAAAATATATTTAAATATGATTTAAATATATGAAGATGAATTTTGTAAAAAAAATAATTTAATATTGGATATTAAATTAATTAGAATTATTTAAATTATTTAAATAATTATTTATTAATTTTATTAGAAAATTAATTTGTAAAATTAATAAATTTTGATTTTAGAAATAAAATATGATTTTAAAATCAAAATTGGATTTTGGAAATAGAAAATTGACATAAAAAAGGAAAAAAGTGTTTTTCCATGTTCATCTTCAATAGTTGCTCACTAGGAACTCATCACCTCTTCCTTCATTAAACTCTAAGCATGAACTGCATCTCATGCAGCACGCTCATGCAGCACATCTCTTTGCATGATAGTTTGCAATATATTGAAGAGAATGGAGTGAAGTTGAGATTGATGAACCGATTGAATTTTTCCTGAAAAATTCTTGAGAAGAATGTGTTATTCAATGGGTTGGTTTAGTGAGCTTTCTCCATATTCCCTTGATTCCAGCTTATTTTGAGTCCCACAATTGAATCTAGAGCACCAAAAGAATAGTAGAGAAGATCTTGTGGTGATTTACGTAAGGATTTGGAGGTTTTTGTAGCTAGAAATAGAGATTTCAACGATTTGGCCAAGGTATGTTCTTAAAACCCATTAAACTCTGTTTTAGCATGTTTCCTTTTCTGCCAAATTTAATCAATTAGAGTACTTATGGATCTTGTTCCCTTCCGTTGCGTGTTGTGTCATCCAACACTTACTTCGTGGCTTATGACCCCAGATGTGGTCTTTTTCCAAGAAGATAACATTTGTAGAAACAAACACTTTGTTCTCACTCGAATCATAGAAGTATCCACGCTCGTTTCCTTGGGGTAGCCTACAAAGAGGAAAACCTTCGAACGCGGTTCCAACTTTTTTGGGTTAGTCACTAGCACATGTGTTGGACATCCCCAAATCCTGAAGTGGCATAAACTACCTTTATGGCCTCTCCACAACTCAAAAGGTGTTTCAGAAACACTTTTTTAGGGAACGTTGTTCAGAATATAGCATGTAGTCTCCACTGCAAAATCCCAAAACGAGTCTGGAAGATGAGCATAACTCATCATAGACCGAACCATGTCCAACAAGGTTCTGTTTCTCCTTTCTGATGCACCCTTCTGCTAAAGTGTACCAGGGCCCAAGAGTTGAGATGCAATCCCATGTTCTATCATATAGTTCTGGAAATGGAGGTCTATATACTCTCCACCACGGTCAGGAGAAACCTTTGGTCTTTTAGCTGTTGTTGCCGTACTGAACATCTTAGTGTTAAACAAGGCTTTTATGACTAACGACCTTAGTACATATAAATTACTTTCCATTGAACCATAACCAATCTCCATTCCATTCTTGAAAATAAACACTTTATTCTCAGAAAAGGAGATGGTATACCCTTGTTCAATGAGACAAGAAACCGAGATTAAGTTCCTCTTAATATGAGGAACTACGAAAACATTATCCAGTACCAGATAACGTTTCTTAAAAACAAACAACTTCAACCGGCCTACAGTAACAACTGAAACAACCTCACCAGTACCAACTCTTAGAGTAATCTCTCCTTGTGGCAATGATTGCCAGGAATTGAATATTTGGTAAGAGGAACTGACATGATTGGTAGCACCCAAATCTAAGGTTCAGGCAGAATCATCATTTTCTACCAAACACGTTTCCAAGACCAATAAATCAAATTTACTGTTTTTCCTCCTCTTTTGGAGAGTAGTGGGATCAGTGTCAGAACAACTGACACTTCTGGTTTTGTCATCTATCCCTTTGTCCTCGAAAAGCAAGAACTGACGTTCAAACAAATCTTGCAACAAGTCCATGATCTCACGTGCAATGACCATGTTCTCAACCCTTTTGGCCAAAACATCAAGTACGTTAGCCAAGATGTGAAGTTGGGCCAATGAATTAGCCTTCATCTTCACCTTATATGCATTGCAAACACTTCGCGTTGCATCAAGGGTCGGGACTTGAGGACACTCCTCAACCATGACAAAATCGAGGTCGTTTGCCACGAAATACATTTTACACGATTCTTTCCACTATATATAAACGATCATATTAAAAGCACTAAACGGAAATACTAACGAGTTGTTGAAAAGAAAAACACATTGACCTACGTTATGTTTTAAGCAAATACCCATTGTAAAACAAACAACATCCAATAAGGTTTTAGCAAAACTAATATGAACCCCGTGTGACATCTAGTTTCGTAATGACGCTTCAAAGGTTTAGGACAAAAGCCGCTGAAGGGAGGTCAATTATCCTTCCTCTGAATTGAGAAGTTCTCAACCAGTCATTAATACCATAACAACTCTTGCTCCTATAATGATTAGCCATCATTGATTTGGCCAAGAGATCATTAACTTACTTAACAATCTCCCATAAATGTGACCCGCCATTTTAGGCCCTAGAGATTCGCCCCAAGCAGCCAATCGAAAGGGAAAATTTCCGATTGCGGCAAAACCTAAAGCGTCCCTATCCATTTCTGGAGTTCACCTTGATCTTGACCAATTGCATAAAATCCATCCGAAGGGGGACGCTCCCATGGTGCCACAAGGGAGTATAGAATGATCTCACGGTGTGAACCAATGACAAAGACCATAGGACGTGTTCACACACACCCTTCACCCACTTACTATAAACACTTTCTCCATCCACCTTGATATTGACTTATGCAAACACCATCCGAAGGGGGATGCTCCCAGGGCACCACGAGGCCAAGCATGAATCTCACGGTGTGAACATTCAGGGAGAAACGTGAGTGGAATCATAGACATATCAGATACATCTCTTCCTCCCACTGAGTATTTTATAACCTAGAGTTTAGTTTACTTAGAAAAAAACACGGCTAAGGATATTAACTAAGTGACTTTTAGGTTTGCCCAATAGTAACTTTTACATTGGATAGTTAAACAACTTTTGATCATCATCCATTAAACTCTTTAACGGAGTCTTTGATCAATTATCGCATGCTTGTCAAAAATCTATCTAATTCACCTTTCCAAGTAGGTTCTTAGGTAGGGGTATTCTGTTTTCGTCAGCTTAAAAACCCCAGCCTAGACAGAACCCACCTTAGGTAAAAGGTCTCTTATAGATAGATTTAAAACAAATTTAATCTTTTATGCCAATCAATTTAATCCTATTAAACCGATTTTAAAAGATTAATCTAGGTTACTAAACTCTTTAGAACCATTTAAACTTAGGTCTATCTCAATCCAATTTTAAAATACTTTTAAAAAACTTGAGTTCACCCTAAGTCCCCATGCAACTTATTTTTATCGATTTTAGTTCTAATTTCCTTTATAACACTTATAAACGGAAACAACCAAAACCATAATGTAAAGCTAACACATGCAAGGCATTCACAACGATTGTAAACAGTCTAAGTGTCATGCCCAATTCTTTTATTTAACGCTTATACAAAACAATAATGAATCAAGCAAAACATGCTTCCATTCACCCTTAGACTATAACACTTATAATAAAAGGATAATTCATGAATATGCTCATTGTATGCAAAATAAAACTCTTATATTTCATGATGCATGCACATGCTTTCAAGTAATTTCTTCATGCAAGATTATAATATTTATAATACATGATGCATTAATAAATTGCACAACCTAAGGTGGGTTTTTAAACTATATATCAAATACTTTGCCATATAAACACCATACATCACATGTATAATAAACAAATGTTGATGAACAGGGTAAAATTGCCATAAATCCACAAAAATAAAGCTAACTATTACAAAACAAGGAGTCTCCAGTTCAAACAGGCGAACCGAGTCTTGAGCCGTCTGGGCGAAGTTACACGTCTCCAACCAAACTCCCCACGATTATCTACATGAAAGAACAAACACTTTGCTCTATCGCTTACTAATGCTCCCTGAGCTAAACAATCATTTAGCAACAATCGTGTACCTTTTACTAAGCGATGAAGGTATGCGATCATCTAGCGCGCTCCGCATAACGCCAACTTTACTCGATCGTCTAAACGACTATGATGTAGCAAAGCACTATCACCTAAACGATCGCTTAGCGAGCATCTTTATATCATATACCACGCGACCGTGTAGGTAGTAACTAAGCAATGAAGCAAGCTAAGTACACGATCATCTAACGCGTGCCTTTTACTAAACGATAAGCATCATATGCTCCCACTACGATCGTCTACCTCCAGTGTCTACGTGATCGGGCAACCAACGCTACGCGATAGACTAAACAATTTACTCCATCGTTGAGCATTAGCTAAACGATCGTTTAGTAAATATTACACTATCGTATAGAAAAAAACTACACAATCACTTAGATAAATCCCAACGATTGTTTACATTAGGCTACACGATATGACCAACTCTTGGTCTTCTTCCTCGTTGAGAACTGTATCTCCATGCTTCGAAACTTCATCACGAACGACTCAACTAACTCAAACTCGTTGAATTACATACTCAATTGCATATTAATTACGCCCAAAAACATAGGAGCCTTACAAATTAACACTTTGTAATTGAAGAAAGCTTTAAAAAAAAGCAATTAAACCCGAAAACATCCATTAACGCCATCCAAAAAAGCATTTAACAATTAAATACAAATGCAGAAAACCCACCACAACTGTAAAAGAAGTTCAAAAAAGAATTGAAATTTGAAATATCAGAACAACCTAGCTCTAACAATGGAAGGAAATCGGACACGAGGATTTCTATGAATAGTGGAAGGATCTTTCCAAATTTCAATCATAGATGTACTTCACAATTACAATCACGAATGGAAACGAATGGTTATGCATAAAATAGAAATTACAGCATGTTATACCACAGATCAAGGGAAGAATCAACAAACCTTTGCAGACTCATCTTCAAGTTCCTTAATAACGAACACTCAATCACAGCAACACAGCAACAGAAGAACGTTCGTCCAACACAACCGCTACACTGCACGATCATCGCACACTCGAACTAAACGATTGTCAAGGTCACGAATACCTCGAACACTGCGAACGGCCTCCACAGAACCTCGACAGTGTCAAACTGAGTATGACACCACCAAGAAGGTTACCTTGGTATTCTCGGTGTGAGAATCCAGAGGGTGGGCTCTTGTGGACTTGGTTTGAGGCAAAAAACCAGAGGAACCACAATCATGTAAACGATTGAGCAAGTGAGAGATGGAACAACCTATCGCATAGGTCGATGCCCAATCGTTTAGGAAAATTTATGTGATCGTCTAGTAAAAGCTATACGATCATTTAGCTCATCGCCTAGCTGGGTGTCTATCGTGTAAGAACACTCCACGATCATTTAGCTAACTCAAAGTTATCACTTAGTAAATCTTATTTACTTGACAACTTCTCCGTGAGAATTTTTCGAGAATGGAATTCTCAAAATCATAAATTTCTTCCTTTCTAAAATTAGGAAAACCTTTTTCCTTTTATCTCACAGTTACCATGAAACCACCAATAACACCCCACTCAATTGGTTATTAGAGAAAAAGAGATAATTATTCAATAATTAATATTATTATAAATATAAATGATAACTAACTTACCATAATATATTTATAACCTATAGTTTTAATATTTCATCTCATGAAACATATAAACCATAGCTTTTTTTCTATTCCGTGGCACTTAATGTAAATCTCATTTACATTAACTCTCCACTAGATGTATCTCATACATCATATCGATCATATCATATATAATCGAATTATCTCTTGTCAATTTGAAAATTTCAAATCAACACCAAGAACTGATCCTCAACTTGAATCCATTGAACTACCGAGGGGACCTTATGAACCTGTAGCTCGAAGCTCCAATGGTACGTGAATAACTTACTAAACTCTTTAGTCACGGGATCCACCATCCATTAACTACCAGACACTCCACTAAAGACCGACAACAAACTCTTCTTACCACATATATATTATGTGTCCATCTTAACCAATCAGTAGTGCGACAACCCTTCACAGATCGCTAGTAAATAATGCCCGGCTAATAACTGTTATGCCCCTGTACTTACATCTAACTCCTTAAGTACCATTGATCCCTCTAATGAACATAAGTCATAGTCCTACTATGATTAAGTCCTCTCTTCCAAAGAGAAGTTGTGGCCACTATGTTCAAACCCTGAAATCAGCCCTTAAGGGAGCAATCTATCTGCTTACCCCTGCTTTGGGGAAGGAGTGAATTCCATCTTCTGTAAGTGAGTTCTCAGTTCCCAGATCAGACAAATTTCCAAAAAGGTAGGCATGTTGAGTTGGCAATCTGGCCGCTCTCACCCATACTAATCAAAGAACCGCCCTCAAAGGCAGGAGTTCCCAAAACACTCAGGATTGAGGTCATGTCACCTATGGCCGTTTAGATGAGATGTAAGTCTCCAGTATCAATGACGTTATATACAAGGACGAATCATCTCGTGGTCTGATCTTACACAAACTCTTTGTATAGGACACTCTTACTCGCATGTCTCCACATTAATAGTTTTGATCTACCATCTGAAATAGTTTACAACACTTGCAAACCCCTACAAAGTAGGTTGTATCCGTAGTGTCACCAAGATTAGGTATCCCACCTTAATCTTTATACTACAGACCTATCTAGGTTATCACTTAAGGCATGATCTACTTGTATATCACATATAAATGCTCAAGTTTACATAAGATAACCATGGAGCTTTGTTTATTGGATATGAGTAATTGTCACAATGAAATAACAGTTATTTTATTTATAAAACAATGTGTATAATTACAAACAACAAGACTCCGAAAAAATTAGGACATCAATCCCAACATAACTAATTGTCAAATGGGTTGAGAAGTGTGCAGCTGACACTACTAAACAACAAGAGAATCATGTGATCAACTTGTCTTATGCATGCTTATATGACTTGCTTAAACCAATTGAGAGATTGTTTTAAGTAAATTTAATCTAAGTTTGAAAGACCTTAGATTTGGATCTCATAAAACAAGAGAACGTGTTTCTTAAAAATAAGTATATCCTCTGCACATTGCACTCATCGCATGCATCTTAGAAATAAGATAACGTGCCTAGATACACTGAGAAGTGATGGACGTAACATTGAGTGCATCGCTTGCTCACATAATCCACTTAGTTGTTTAGGAAGTGTTAGTGACAATTCTTCTCAACCCTGTCATCATATATCTATCACTAAATTCACATTGTTTCATTTAGACATAATTTTCATCGCGTAGTACTTAGATTTAAAATTGCTCATTCACTCAACTATTTTGAACATTTCAATTTGCACTACGATCATATTTTTAGTTTCACCGCACATTTGCAAGCAATCCTTGCGTTCGATCCTAGACTCACCAGAACTCTGTTTGAATTTGCACTTAGATTCAACCAGATAAAACTAAGCGTTAAACCGCATAAGTCTTATCAATTCATCGCATGTTATTAACGCATCAAGTTTTTGGTGCCGTTGTCGGGGATTGTGATAACTAAGTGTGCGAAAACTATTCTTATTGATATTTGCAAACATCGACTTTCTAAAGTATTGTACCTTGACTGCGAGAAAGGCACAAGTGCTGCATGAGCGAAGGAAATACTCCCGAACTAGTATATGACCCAGAAATAGAAAGAACTTTTTACACAAGACAGAGAGCTAACAGAAGAAGGTGACAAAAGAAAGCTCGTAGGATGATTGAGCAGCAGAACTGCCTGGAGGAACTACGAGTGGAAAAAAATCATAATGAAACACTTGCCAACACAATTTTGTTGGCAAATGATCACAATAGACCCATCAGAGACTATGCATCACCCAACTTGTATGATTTCTCTCCAGGAATCATGCGACAAGCCTTGGATGGAACAAGATTTGAAATAAAACCCGTAATGCTTCAAATGATTCAAGGGGTCGGTCAATTTAGGGGAAGATGCAGTGAAGATCCTTCTCGCTTGAGGAGTTTTATTGAAATATGCAATACCTTTGTATTCCCAAACATCACACCAGAGGAAGTATGACTCACATCATTCCCATTTTCACTATGCGATGAGGCTAGAAAATGGGCATACTCGTTTGAACCAGAGGATATAACTTCATGGGAATAAGTAGTAGAAAAGTTTATGAAAAAGTACTTCCCACCAACGAAAAAATGCAAAGAGAATAAGGTTGATTACAAACTTTCAGCATGAAGAATCAGAAATGTTCAGTAATGCGTGGGCAAGATTCCAAAGATTAGTTAGGTTTTTTCTGCATAACGGACTTTCTGACTGTCTCCAGATGGAAATCTTTTATTATGGTTTGAACTCAGGATCACAAACTATCGTGAATGCTGTCGCGGCAGGAGAACTACTAGACATGACATATATTAGGGCCAAAAATATTTTGGATCGGGTTTCAAAGAATAACGAAGATTGGCAGGAAAATAAGTATGGGTCAAGAACGAACAGAACTCAGAATAATGACGTTATCACATCTCTGCAAACGCAAGTAAATGCAATGACAAATTTACTGCAGGCGATGAGCATGACCAAAACTGGCGCGAAGGACGAGCAAGTGAATATGATTACCCAAACGAACAATGGAAGTTGTTGTTGGGGATGATGCCCTAAAGTCTCGTGTCTTGTAGATTGTAAACACGATTTTGTATGAATGTTTGTGATGTATAATATATGACATTTACTTCACTACTTATCTTTGAACATTGGATGTTTTATTTGCTTTACCATAAACAATAAATTAAAATCCCTAGTTGTCATTATATAACTTAAGCATATATATGGTGACATACAAGTGGATCATGTCTTAAGTGATAACCAAAATGGTCTGTAGTATATGGATATAGGAGGGAAGCCTTATACTGGTAACGCTATGGATGCAACCCGCTTTGTAGAATAGTTACAAGTGTTGTGACTTGCTACAGATGGTTTGATCTTGATCATTCGTGTAGGGACATGCGAGCGGGGGTGTCCTATACAAAGAGTTTGTATATGACCTAACCACAAAGTGTTAATGTCTCGTTATATAACATCGTTCATGAGAGAGACTTCACTTCACTAAGATGACCATAGGTAACATGACCTCAATCCTGAGTGAGTTGGGAACTTCTGCCTTTGAGGGCGGGTCTTTGATTTACATGGGTGTGAGTGGCCAAGTCGTCGACTCAAACCTACCACTTTGGGGATTCGTCTAATTTGGGAGCTGGGAACTTAGCTACACAAGATGGAATTCACTCCTTCCTCGAAGCAGGGGTAAGTAGATATATTGCTCCCTTAAAGGCTAATCCCGAGGCTTGAACGATGTGGCACCACACACCTTTTCATGGCCGAGAGGTGTCCACACATAGTAGAACTATGTTGTATTGTTCATTAGAGGGATCAATGGTACTTAATGAGTTAGATATAACTACAGGGCCAAAACGGTAAATTGGTCCAGCTGTATGTACGAGCATCAATGAAGGGTTATCGTACTGTTGATTGGTTATATCCGATGGACACAGAAATATAACTATGGTAAGAAGAGTTCAACTGTCGATCTTTAGTGGAATGTCTGGTAGTTAACGGATGGTGGATCTCGTGACTAAAGAGTTTAGTCAACTATTCATGTACCGTTGGAGCTTTAAGCCATAGGTCCATAAGGTCCCCTTGGTAGCTCAATGGATTCAAGTTGAGAATCAGTGTTTGAGTCAGTTTGAAATGTTCAAATTGACAAGAGGGAGTTAGATTATATATGATATGATTAAACTGGTTAATTATATATGATATGATTGACTTTATGTATGAGATACATTAATTGGAGGAAAATGAATATAAATATGATTTATATCTAGTGGAGGAGAAAACACTATGGTTGATATATGATATTAAACGATAGGTTAATGAATATAATATGATCATTTTGACAATTATGGGATAATTGTGCACGCCGTTTACTCCGTAACCATGCGTTAGTGGGAAGTTCCAATCGGTTTTCGTAACTGAAGAATAAAATGAAAATTGTTTTCATTTTGCAAAAATCATGGTTAATTGCTCATGAAGTGTTTGCTGCCTATCGCTTAGTAAAATCAAAGACCATACGTTAGCTCGAATTTACTACACGATCGTTTACACGCACACACATCTTTCTAAACGATCGCCTACTTTTATCTAAACGATCGTCTAGCGTCCGACCATTTACTAAACGATCGTATAGACGATTGCTGCCTTTTTCTTACAAGATCGTGTACTTCACTTAAACGATAGACTAAGTATTCTCCCACTTGCTTGATCATTGTATACGATCTTCCTCTCCTTCTGTCCTCTACCAAATCCCAATAGAGCCCATTCTTTAGATTTACGATCTTCCTCTCCTCTTGTCCTCTACCAAATCCCAACAAAGCCCACTCTTTAGATTCTCACACCGAGAATACTAAGGGTTTCAAGTGGTGGTGTCATCCCTATCCTTTTGTTCGTATGGAGACCATTCGTGGTAGACGACCGGTGGTGTTGCTGAACGATAACTTGAAGTTCCAGCAAGACCGAAAACGAGAGGAGTCTGTTCACTTGGAGAGAACAAGCTTTGCTGTGAAGATCTTCAACTGGTAAGTTTATTTATTCTCGTGTTTATTAACCTTAAAGCATGCCGGTAATTTTACAGTATGATGCATATTTGTTTATTTGAACGTAAATGTGGTAATTCTATCACAATATCTTGGGAAAGATCCGCTTCCACTCAAAGGTACTATCGTATAAGAGTTCCTTTAGTTGTGTCCTTTACGAGGAACCTCATTCCTTTGAGGAATGCCCACGCCATCCTCAATCTATCTACTTCATTAAAAACAACCATTTTTCCAACAGATTGAATTAGTAATGTCCTAATATTTGGGTGGATATATCTCACGGTACTAACTCATTTTTATGTTCTACACTTCCTTTGTTTCCAAATAATTCATTCATTAAGTTCTACATCAATATCATTGTCCCAGCATTTCCAGGTTAAAAAATGACTAAATTTTCAAGATGTAATGACATATTTAATAAGATGTTTACAACTATTGTAGTTGAGAAAATATTAGTCTAAATTA